>NC_063208.1:27576814-27636814 GCF_017589495.1 Alosa alosa
TGACTTAATCACACACAAACTACTATTTTACTGACTACAAAAATAATAATTATGTAGGAAGTTTAGAAGTATAAAACCCAGAATTGACCAGAAGTGCACCAAATTCAACACAAATGACTCAATACACTTGGAGGAGGCCTGCGTCCTTTCTTTTCCAGATATTTTAGGATTTGGATATCGTTTCAGTATCGAGTATCAAGATATTTATGGCAGGTATTGTATCGAAGTCATAATTTTGGTATCGTGACAACACTATGCCAGAGCCACTCTGTTTTCTAGATGTCGAGGATCGGAGGCTCTACCACCAAGTGATGCTGCCCAATGGCATATTAGAAGAGCACAAATAAGCACAAATAAATCGCTATTTTATGTTAAAATGCTGATTATGCGGCTTAGAACTCAGAATTGAGCTTGGTAAACAAAATATTCAGAATCAGCACCCTCAGATTAGGTATGAAGGGTGGTTTACCAACTTTTCCTCAAATTTGCCGTCAGAAGTTCTCTTCTGTAAAGCTGCTCTCTCTCTATTAAGTACTCTGCTCTTTTGCTCTCTGCTCTGCTTCTTTTTCTATTCTTCAAAAGTTCAAAAGTTAAAAGTCCAGGGGGCGCTATGGAGCAAGTGGCTACAGCGTCCATACCACATGAGCACCCACATGAGTCCAACACAGGTCATTTCCCGATCCCACCCCATCTGTCTCTCCCACTCGCTTTCTCTCAATCTCTTCACTGCTCTTTGTAATTAAAGGCATAAAAGCCACATAGATAGATAGATAGATAGATAGATAGATATAAAAAGTTAAAGTTGACTGGTATTTATCGCTTTTATCCAAAGCGACATAGACTAATTGTCAGGCAGTGAACCAGTGATTCCGACACACTCTACATCTTTTTGGGATGCAAACTTGTTCCTTGCAAACACTGTCCGAGAAACACTGTCTGAGGCTCCTGTGAAGGATGGAAGTTAATTCAGGCTATGTGACGGTAGTAGTTGACAGGCTTGGAAATCAGACCTGCCAGATATTCTTGAGACTAGACTAGTCAGTGATTAGTCATTGTTCAATATTCCCTAGAAGATTCCCTCACCCAAGCAAGTGATATTTTCATAACCGTGTGCAACCAGAATTTTAAGGTCCGCAAATTAAAAAGTTGTATAGTCTTGGCCTCCAGTGTGGTCTGTGGTCTGTGCTGATTCTCTGAAGGTTTTGGCCAATACAATCCCTGTGGGAACGTTCTTTTTTCCCCCTTTCTTTTGGTTTGTCGGGGGGTTGGGAGATAACGGCATGTTCTTGCTGCCAGAATGTTAGGGACTTTTATTGAACCACACACCACTCTCCGTTGGATTTTTAAAGTCCCGGCAAGGTCGTTCGCGACGATGCGATTCTGCCGCCTTTCGCTGGCAAATGAGGAGAGACACAGCGACATTTAGAGTATCGGCTGCTGTGGCTGGACTCGTGACCGTCTCACTTCAAAACCACTACCCACCCAGTCTGGCTTCTTTTAACAGGCTTCAAATGCCATGTGTTTTTTTAAGGCTTCCAGCACTTCCCCACAGCTTGATTCAGCCCAGCCCAGGCTACAGCACTGCTTGTCTGGACTGCAGAGGTTTAGTGGAAGGCAAGGAAGGCCTGGTTGTCAGATGCCTGCTGTCTTCCTGAACGCTGCAACTGCAACATGACTTCACACAGCAGTCATTGTGATGACCACATGTACTGAGCCCATCTGGAGCTTAATCAGCTGGTGTCATCTGTTCAGTGCTTGGTTACAACCAGTACTCTTCAAAGGTATACCTCGTATTACATGCAAGATGGTTAGAAATAAGTGTAACCATGTGGTAAACTGAAGGAGTCATATGAAAATATCTGTCTGTGTTGGTGGTACTCACTGAGACAAAGTAGGGCCCTGCAAAGTCTCGGATCACGCCGACTGAGGTGCAGATTCCAATGTGGCCTATGAATGGCAGGAGCCATCTGAGGAGAAAATGAAGAGGAATCATGCTGGATGTTAGGGAAGACCACAAATCCACCACTGTCACACTAGAGAGATGCAAGGGGTATGTAGGGGAATTTATCTTACACAGACAACAACAGCACACATACTTTACAGAATAAATTATTCATACCCACTAAAACACAAGAACATTGTACATTGCAGCTCTTTTTGAGATACATGCATAAAGTTCCTGGTCCAAATATTGACTACAGGTCTCTGTAAAGCATTGTGACAGTATGTGTGAGCTCATGTGTGTCATAAGAAAGAAACTTTCATAAAACATAATTGCATCCCCATATAGGATACATCTAATCTGTGCAGCATTGATTCTGGCTTTATAACTCCACAGACAATCAGTCGATACACTGTATGGTTCAAATATGTTGTATCGTACAATGTTAAGTTCATATGTCTTATTAAACATATGGTATATAGGTGTTGTAAATGGTAGGAATGGTAGGAAGCAAAGTGGAGTAGGACAGAGCCAAAGCAGACATCCTAGATACAGTTCTGTCCACCCAATTATTAATATCTGATGGCTTCCTAGAAAGGGAGCAATTGACCTAGATAACATAAAAAAGAAGTAGATGTGGAGGATGAGGGCAGAACGTTATGTTTGTTAAATAAATAAAAATAAAAAAAATAAAACCGCTAGTCTCTTGAATGATCTTCCACCCTACAACTGTAAAGGCTTCGTACATCTACATCAACGTAGGCTATGTCTTATTTATGGGGTTAAATTTACATCGCCTGGTCACCCAGTCAGATGAATACAATGACAGGAGATGACAAACGTCAAATGTGTTCCTGGAATTCCAGGAGGAATGCGCTTGGGGGGGCACTTGTCACAGCGGAAGCGATCAAACGACGTGAATGCAGATGTATCACCCAGCGCAGAGGTACAATAGCTACAGTGTCCCACTTGGGGAGAGAGGGGTTGCGAGATATGTGACAGTGGCACGCTCCCTCTCTCTTTGTAGCACCAGAGGGGGCTGATGGCTAACAACAGAGCACAGTTTTAGCTGCATTGTCCTCGGTACAGGCTACAAAATGCAGACATTATTGCCATACTGTAATGACAACTGATGGCGCACAGACAGGACAAACCATAAATAATATACAAGAGTTGTTATAAAGCTGTTCCCCTTCGAACATGCTTAAATATCAAGACACCACAGCAGGCTACTTATGCGACGTCACCCCGGTGTAACCATACTAACGTTACAAAGTTACGATATCTGCCTGTTGTCACCTGAACATTCTATCTATCGATAGCCACGCTACAAAAACACAACATTAGCCTACTAACGGGAAGCTAACAACCAACAATTGAAAATCGAGATGGCTATATCACATGGCAAATCTATTACGTGTAGTTTTACATGCTAACTATATCAGCGTCAGTTAAACTGCGTATCCAACAATGGCATTTCCCCTGTGCTTACGAACTCATCCCCGTCAGCGCCGGGGAAAGGCTTATCCAACGGCAATGAGCCTACCACCTTGCACTTAGAAAACATGAACATAGGATGCTCACGATAGCACTCACGATAGAACAGGTATAGGCGTCCAGACAATACAGTAAGGATAGCGACTTGTAATTGGATCTATCCTCTCAACAGCTATGTTATAATTCTTCGTAGTCTCTATTTCGACAACATCCGCCATCACCAACAGTGAAAAATGAACTTCATTCGTTCCGCTTCCTGGCAGCTGCTCTCGCCGATAAGAGCAACCGCGCGCTTCCGGGGTCCCAGTGAGGGAAGTTTCTGAGGGATGGATTCTGTCATTAATAGGCCATCAGCGTTGTGGAGTGTGAATATCAAAATGTTGTAAACTTATTTAGGAAAACAGAACCATTTCACGGTTGTTTTCAATGGGAAAATTGAATCTCATAATTTTCGAACTCTTTCTTTTTTGTCAAACTTTAGAGGCATTTAAACACACAAATGGAGTGAGGATAAGGCAACATTTTCGACAAGAAACACACACACACTCTCTCTCTCTCATCCAGCAATTGCCATTTTTGCTCTCACACAGGCTACAATACAGTAGGCCTGTTTCAGCTAGAATAGCTAGCAATCACTTTACAACATATGCCTGTGTTCACACAATGAAAATCAGCTAATGCTGCATGTCTAAATTGTGTGTGTGGTGTAGTGCAGTGAAATAATACATATTGGAGTAGTTGCAGCTTTTTATTAGAACATTCAACATTCACAGAATGTGTCAGTCTACTTCATAAAGATAAAGAAAAATAACAAGAATAGAAGGTAGGATAAGACTACAAGAAGAGAAATGAGATTTAAAAAAAAACACTCCGCACAAGACCTTCTCAGCCAAGATTCACGTTTCACTTTCTCTGACAGTGTTGTAGGCTTAGTCCACATATGCATGAAATTCTATATGAGACTTCAGTGTCTGCTTGTGTACATGTACACTAATGTTATTTAAGCCACGGAATTATGTTCTAATTTTATGGTTGTATTCTATGCTGTGTTCCATGAGCAGAGGATTCTGGGGTTGCTATAGCGATTCATCTGGGCCTGCTGAGGAGGAAATGGAGGCAGTGGTGGTTGCACCCGTGGGAGAGAGGAACAGTAGCTGTACATCCTCTCCACTGGCCCCCATTATACATGACAGGTGATATATGGAGCAAACAGCGGAAACAAACTACTCAGCAGAAGCGGGCAGACGTTGATAAACGAAGCCGAGGTGACATAGATACCGCAAGCTCATCACCACGGCACCGGGGGAATTCTCCCAGCGAAATGCTGCCACCAGTGTCACAGCTGCTTCAATAGCCGGCCAGAGCATCCAACCCAATTAGACTGGAGGATGCACAGCAGAAATACTGCTACTCCCAGCCGTGTGTGTGTGTGTGTTTCTTTCAGGGCAAGAGGGAGCCAATGGCTGGAAATGTGAAAATGTCTCCTTTTTCTCTCCTCACCCTGGTTTAATGACTCTTTGAAGTGCAACAATGTTGTTAAATTTGCCTCTTTTGTTAGACTCTACAAAGGATGACGTTGAGCCGACCTTGAAATTTGATGTAGGCCTACGTATTGAAGCTGAATATATTATGACCTCCAGGTGTAAAGGAGGAGAGGACAGACAGCTCTGATAAAAAATATTAAGAAGAATAGAGACTGTAATTGAGGTTCAGACAGAAGCGCCATACTTTTCTGCATATCTCATAGGCTACACCTCCACCTTCTTTTTATACCTTGAAAGCTGTTTCACACCATTCACAAAACACGTACATATCTCTGTTGTTTCACACCTAATGAGGATTTCTATTATATCTCTTAGCTCTGGAGCTTATCTGGAAGAGCAAGTTGCTATAGGAAGCCACAAGGTTATGGGGATGATTCAAACAGCATTATGCTGACAAAAAGTAACTTTGTTTGTACTATAGGTTGTTTCAAATGAAAACATTCTCTAAATGGATAAATGTTCATGTTTCTTTCACAGCCATGTTTATCTAGCCACAGCAGTAGACATTGTGAAACATTACAGAGGAATGAGGAGACAGGATGCAAGCAGTTACAGCTCTGAGGGTTCCCATCCAACCCTATCTCTCTTTCTCTTTGACTGTATCCTTGATGGCCTCCTCTCTCATCACAACCCGTTTCCCTGGAGAATTCCCCTGGATGTTACCAACCGCAGAAAATGGCAAGTCAAATAATACCATGACCTCAGATTACACAGCCCTATATAGTGTGTCATTTCCTGAATCTCAACCCACTGGAGGTTAATTTACCCCCCTGACGGCCAATGATGCATTACCATTAAAATAGGAACATATCAATAGTTGAGCTGGATTGGTGGTGAGAACAGTGCTCTCACAAGGTAACCAAAGACAGGGGCCACCACAAAGAACAAAACTGATTAAGTCTCATGAGGCTTGCTGTTCTTAAGAAGTCAGGATGTGCACTTAAAGAAGATGGGTTCAGGAAATGGGAACTATTGTTTTTTTTTATCCAATACAACACCACTACCACTATTACTACTACTACTACTACTACTACTATTACTACTACAACTACTATACTACTACTAAAAATAATAATAAGGTTTATTATTTTTATTCATGTTTATTATTTTTTATTGGTGGTGGTAAGGCGGTAGTAGTAGTGTCATAAGCACCAATAACAACACCAATAAAACCATTTTCTGTTTTTTTACAAACAAATTGCACAAGGTAAAGGTTTATTGCTTTATTAAAGCAATAAAACAATGTTTATTTTTATTCATAGCTTTTGTTATTATTATTTTATTATGATTTACAGGCTACAAAAGAAAGGACCTAAGGGAAAAAAATCTATAGACACACAGCACCCCCTTGTGGCTGTAATATCCTTCACCTGTACCCATTGACTATCCTAGCCATCTGCAGTGAGTGATAAACATCAACAAAACATGTAACAATGAATGCATTCTGTAGAATGTTGAAGTAGGAGAGTGTGAAATGTAAATCCCATGCCCCCCCGGCAATTGCATTACCCTATATACCACCCATAGTGTCTATTTATTTATTTGAAAATGTACATACTGTATTTATTCTCATATTCTCATAGACATATTCTACTGCCCTTCATTCTATTCTTACTGTTCTGTTTTTATTCTTTTTACTCTTTTTATGTTTTTTTTTTTCTTATATGTTAAGTGAGTGTTGTACTTAGAGAGCAAAGATTAACAGGAGTCAAATTCCTTATTTACTCAAACCTGGCCAATAAAGCTGATTCTGATTTCTTCATCTGAGCCAAAAGCAACTTTGTTTTCAAATAATCAAGTAAACTTGCTTCATTGAGACAACAGCACTAAGTCCTGTGATAAACCTATTTTTTTTTTTCAATTTGCTGATTCCACAACTGAAGAGTAACATAAAGAAAGAATATTTTTAAAAAAAAATCTCTACTCTTGACCCATGTTATTGTTTTCAGGTAAATCTTATTCGGTGACCTCGTGTTATTCACACTGTAAAAAATGATATGATCAATAAGTCAAAATAAAGTATTTATTTAATCTATTTTAACTTATATTCATAAGTAATGGTATTTCAACTAAGTATCATGAGTTGTCAGTCTTGTCAGTCTTTCAACTTGTTTTTCAAGTTCATTCAAAATAAAGGCATATGTTTAGAGAGAGCCCTAAACTCAAATTCACAAGTTAAAGCCCTAAACTTAAATTCACAAGTTAAAGTAGCCTAGTAGGCCTTCCTCTTAAAATCACCCGCCTCTTTCGTTTGAAAATTCTAAAACAAAAAAATATTTTTTTTATAGGCCCACTTCCAAATAACATTAATAAATTAACCGTACATTTTTCAGTAGCCATAGGTGTGTAGATTTGAACAAAATCTGGTTTGGTTCTTGTAAAGAAATTAATAATTAAGCTACTCTTAAATGAGTGACATTCCGATATTTTACTGTCAACTGGTTCTACTGTGTTAATGCGCCGGCGCCACATTAAAAATGACTAACAACAGAAATATGATGGTCCAGTCTGGCATAGCATTTCACATATAATCCATATGTAACATAGTGTACTGTACTCGTTTAAAATGTGATGTATCTCCAACGAGGTCAACGGGGTAGGTCTAACAACGTCGAACTATACAACACACGGCGGATGAATACTCGGAGAGCGAGAAGAGCAATGGACTTGAAGCTGAATTCAAATCCACGACGTTACAACCACGTTACAACGGTTGAATGCAGGTAAGTGACGCTTGTCATTTAACGGTGTAATATTTAAATTGTTTAGAGATAACGTTACCAGTCCTAGACTGTTATTTTGCAGTCAAGCGAAGTGTCTCCAATCATTAAAAAGAGTCTGGCAAATACTAGATTTATCTACATTTGACCTTGTGGGAAATAAAAATGACTAACAGAATTATAACTTTGCGTTGACAGTTAACGTTAACTTAGATAATCAAATCTGCTATTGGAAATCATTTTGAGGTATTTTCATGAGGTAAATTCGAAGTGTCCTAGAAAGTGTAAAAGTTGACGTCAGATTACAAACTTAGTGCTATCTGAGATTTCTTTTTATCGTGACACTTGAATCCTGATAGCAACTGTGATGACCTCGTAGACCCCTAAGGCAAACCTAAAGCTAACGTTAGAAGCTAGCTGCTAGCACTAGCAGTTTTTTTTTGCTGTTAACGTTAAAGACTTTTCCTAGTAGCATTCTATGCTGCTGTGGTCACAAGCGGCAGTTTATTTATTTATTTTTTAAGCCAAAATATGTGCCATGTGAAATGAAACTGATTTTAAAAGTAGAGGAAATATCTCATTGGAGGTAGCTTCTACTGCAGGAAGACACAAAATTCCAGTTCTCACTGCACCTTTTCTTGTCTCACAGGACTCGAACATGAGGATGAGGACTGCAGCCATACTAAGGACTGCCACACTACATCTCTGAAGAGCCGTGTAATATCTTCAGGATGTGTGATGTAAGATAATATCATTTTTAAAACAATTACAGTCAAGGTCAAAATCGTTACACCTCTTCATAAAATTGCACAAAAGCCTTTATTTTTCTATGGAATTGAAATATACGCTCTAGCCATAGCTTTTGGTGTCCCTCAAAATGCTTTGGATCAATTGGGATGTAGTCATGAGTTCATCAATTGGCATGTGAACATTTGCTGAAAGACACAATCATCTTTCTCTGTGATCCTATGCACCTGAATAAGGTTCCCTATCCATAAAGCAGCTATACACCCCTCAACATTATCCTCCAACCATGGCGGTAAGAGCATGATGCTAAGGACTGTATTGCTGTTTTATGGATTGTTTTGCTTGACATTTTTTCTTGACTTTTTAATTAATGTTAAGATAACAGTATAATTGGCTCATTCACTCCCTCACTCTCCACCTCCAAGCTGGTGTGTGGTGGCGTTCTGGGCGATAATGGCTGTAAGTGCATCACCCAGGTGGGTGGTACACATTAGTGGTTAGTGAGGTTGCCCCTTCCTGTGAAGTGTTTTGAGTGTTGAGAAAAGCGCTATATAAATTATGTGGTGTTGTTGCAATACTTTTGACTGCAATAGTCTTTAGAGGCGGTATTTTTTGAGTTGAATTAGGGAAACCATGTATCATTTTAGTTGCGTTGAACCAATTAAATGCCTCTAGGTTTATTCTTTATTTAACAACTGTTTAAAGTGTGCAAATTTCAAGAAGGGAAGTAATTTCAGGTGCAACTGTATGTTCAGTGGATTTTCTACTGGAAATACTACTATCAACAAGTACAAGTTGGATCATTTTTTGGAGAGGCCTTTGCTAGCAAATTCATCAAAGGAGTTATTTTTTGTCTTATAATATTGTGATAGATAATAATATCGTTCTAACTTTTCAAGGTACATCCGCGGTACAATGGCGGCTGCCATGCAGGGGATGGACGTCGGCCTGCTTATTGGATATGAAGGTGCTCATCAGAATGGATTCCCTTTGAACATCTTTAACGTGGCTATTGTCGTGGAGGAAACACCGGTCATGCACAATTTTGATGATGTGCCATCTGCCATGGCCATGCTGATGGGTGTCATATATTGTGTGAACTTAGAATACCGAAGCTATGAAGTATTCTTTTGAATTCATGCAGAGGGTCATCCTCAACATCCATCCAGAGGAGGCTTCTCCGAAGGTTAATGGTCTAAGAAACAAGCTTCTCAGGAACACTATATAAAGTATGTGCACCTCATTTTAAAACGATGCTATGTACACCATAGCTATACACTCTGTTTTATTATTTTATATGGAAACGCTGGTTTTGCTATAGAGGATGCGCTGAGGGGAAGGTTGCTTTTTATCTGTTTTGTAAAACTTGCCCAGTACAGGGTTATTGTTAAGGTTAGAGTTTGGACACTTGTTGCCATCAGCGGTCATAATAACCCTAAATCTGAGGATTCGCTCATTCGAGGACAACGTTTAGTCTGCTTTAGTGTGGTAGGTTGGGTTGGTCTGCACACACACGCTACAAACTGTTACCATTACTTGTTTTACTACTAGTGTCCAGGTCAGAGGCTGTCAAGGTGACGTTTATGCATTTCCTGGTCAGCAGAGAGGAGCAGATCTACACTGCCAGCTGACCTTTGAACCAGTCTTTCCTCTCTCTCTGTTTGTCTCTCTCACACACGCTCGCTCGCACACACACACACACACTCACTCACTCTCACACACACATTCTCTCTCACTGATGCACCCACGCCGCTCCTTACTCACACTCACTCACTCACACCACGCTTGCTCACTCCACTCCAAACTCTCACCACCTTGCTGGGCCACACACACACACACACACATCTACACTCACACATTCTCTCACTCATGCATGCCGCGCACGCCACTCACTCACACACACACTCCCACTCACACTTACTCACACTTGCTCCTCACTCAAACATACTCACACACACACACATTCTCTCTCTCATTTCATGCACGCTCGCCACTCTCTCACTTTACTCCTCCCTCCGTTGCCTGCTGTTGAATCAGGCAGGGTGAGTGATGTGAAGGCCTGCTACGTGCATGTACACACTTGCCCGTGTTGCTTCAGCTAGGGCATGGTATAATTAGGGCAACGCGTGTTTCTCCGCTTCTCAGAAAGTTAATTGTTTAAAAATTACAAAGTTAATGGTTTGAAAAATATGCTCCTTAGGAACACTGTATGTACACAACACCTTACCTCAGAAGCATTTTACACTCAGAAGCTCAGAAGGATGCATTTTATACATGTGTTACTTTTAAACATGTTTTACTTAAATATGATGTGTATGCTGTCCTGTGTTATATGTACTGATTGTCTAACTAAATACATGGTTTTACTGTATTTAGTGGTTTAATCTTGACTAAAACTAAAGTAATAAGTTTAAAAGAATTCATATTTGTATATAATATTAACTTGAGAAGTTACGTTAAATTTGCTTATTGTACAGGAACACTGTATGTACGCCTCAACTCAGAAGCATGCATTTTACTCTTATACATGTGTTTTTACTTTTAAACATGTGTTTTACTTAAATATGATGTGTATTCTGTCCTGTGTTATATGTAATAATTGTGTAACTGAATAAATGGTTTTACTTAAAGTGGTTTATTTATACTTGACTATAACTAAAGTAATAAGTTAAAAGAATTCATATTTTTATATAATATTAACTTGAGAAGTTATGTGAAAAGCTTAATTGAACTTACATGCATATGTTAAATTTGCTTATTAATATTAGTCAGCACAATGCATTTAATGAGTCATATTTTTTTTTACACTTAATTTGTCAAGTTGAGACAACATACATAATTAAGTTGGATCAACTTAACACAACTTAAATCAATGAGTTGAAATGACTTACAAATCTAATTCAATTGTACTACTGTATAAATTTAAGACAACAAATATATTTAAGTTGTATCAACTTAACTCAACTTAAACAATGAGTTGAAATAATTTGCAAATCTAAGTCAATTGTACTTATCATTTTGAGGCAGCAGAGTAACTTAAATGTTAAGTTGAATCAAGCTGTTATTTTTTACAGTGCACTTATTATGACCACAGTGCTAGCGAAGCGGAGGTCATATAGGCTTAGTCAGTTTTTTTTCTTCAGGATTTTTTTTTCCAGTGAATTTCTGTCAACAATTCCCGGAACACTGAAATACTGGGCTGCACAAAACTAGATGGGCATCTAACACGGAACCATTGATTTTAGTTTTGATCTCTTGTTCACCCACCGCACCGGGCCCCTCAAAAGGAGGGTAGGCCAGACACGGTTTTCTGTGAATATCTCGAGAACCGTAGAGCCTAGGATGACCAACTTTTTTTATTTGAGGTATAGTACCACCAAAAATGAAAAAGCAAAAACGAGGTAATCGCAGTTATCTTTGGCTGACATGTTCAAAACTACACAAAATTTGAAGTGTAGGATCATTATGACACCCTCTGAATGCATGCCAAGTTTCATGGAATTCCGTTCATGCAGGCACACGGACACACACACACATAAACACACTCACACACACCATTACCCCCACACACACACACACACACACATACTCACAAAAGCAAACACACACTATGCACACACTCATTTACATACACAAAAGTAGGGGATGGAGTAGGAGATGGAGACAAATTGACAAGCGTGATTTATTTTTGTGGAGAGAATGTGCAGGACTGGATGGCTGTCATATTTTGTACCGCTCTGCTGTACATCTAGTTCAGTGTCCCCGTGTCCCCTCTGGTATTCAAAGTACAGGCAAGAGATAAGTGTGGCATCTAGGGGCGCTGTTGCGCAACTGGCTGCAGCGCCCGTGCCACATTTGAGTCCGCGGGCCCGCGGTTGGGGTCCGACCCGTCTCACTGTCTCGCCCTGTCTCACTGTTCATGGTCCCGCCAGGTCTCACTCACTTCCTGTAACACTGTACAATTAAAGGCATAAAGGCACACACACACACACACACACACACAAAAAGAACGAGATAGGTATGGTATCTCTCACCTGATCTACCACAACCCAAACCCTCTACCCAATAGAGGTGCAATAAATCATATTTAAGATTTTTTTTTAAAATACATTTTTGTTTGCTTTTGCCTTTATATGGATAGAGAGATAGGATGGGGTCAGGACATAACCGCAGGTCGGGATCGAGCCTGGGGCCCCATGGCCACTGAGACCCACATGTGATACCGTGCTGCCTCTTGAATATCTTTACTGTCATTATTCATGTACAACGGAATTTCAAAGTGCATGTATTTTATCTGTCCAAAAGAGTTCAATAAAATAACTTATAAAAATAGTAGTCCGCTAAAATTAACTAGATGTACCGCACAGTGGTACAAAATATGACCGCCGCTCAGTCCTGTACATCCATTCCGCGAAAATAAATCATATTAATGAATTTGTCTCCATCTTCTATTCCATCCCCCACTCTTGAAACTTTTGTGTATGCTTGTTTGGAATGTGTGTTTGCGGGCCGCACACAAAGTAGCCTACTGGCGCTGCAAAGGTGAATAGATTTGTAGCACTTGCCAAAAATGTGTAGCATTGTTATAAAACCTTTAAAATCTCAAAAAACAATCACAAGTAGGGCAGTTCATCACAGTCCATCCATTGCAACTGGACTGATGAAAAGTTCACCTAGGTAGGCTACATTGTATTTGGGAAAAGCAGAAGGTAGCAGCATTATGTATTTATTTATTTATTATTAAACAAAACAATCCCTGTCAGTTCCATACAGTTTTCAACAGCTATCAAGAAGAGAGGTCATGTCATGGATTTTTGTGAATGCTTCTTCTTCTACATATGCATAAGTTTAGTCATCTAGTTCATAGGATATATTTAGCTTTATTGTCAATGCACAAATTAAATACCAGTAGTCTAAAACAAAATGCCGTTTTACCCAGTGGTGCAAATAACTGACATGTCCATAAGGGCCTTCATGAAATACGTTGCTAGACTGTTCACACATTTAACGGGCCAAGTTGAAGAGCTACTGTCCGTTATTGTTTGTGCAAATAATATGCTGATTCATGTTCCCTTGCATTTTGCAACTATGAGGTCCATGGTTAGTCTAACTTTCGCCAGACCAAGCTCAATCTTTTAAGAAATCGAAAAGGAATCGCCGGCAGATCTGAGTTCTCCCAGCCTAGTCCATGGTAGGCGCCCGATAGAAATATTGTTTAATTTTGCGATTGAGATATCCACGCACTGGCGCACCCCCTGCTGCCCCCGGTTTCAGAGCTATTCTAAATGCAAAAATGCATAGAGGGAGTTATGACAAAACCGTGACTGTTACTATACGCTATATAAGGTAGGCCCTATACTAGGCCTATTACACAACGTAAACTGTGCCGACATTCACGACGTCCCCGATTGGTCCCGAACGTCATGTTCTCTAGCGGACGTTCCAGTGACCTTATTGACGTCCGGAGCAAGTTATCCTTTGGTTATTGCGTGACGTCCGGTGCAGGACTTTCTGGGGACGTCACCGTCAGGTCCCTCGGATGACATTTGCATTTGGTCATTTCAAATACCTCCTAAGGACCCGACAATAACGTTATACCGGGGACATGGGGGGGACGTTTGTTCATTACACATGGCAGCGGAGTTGAGAGCGCTCTGGCTACCGCCTGCAGGACGGAGACATCACATCCATGCACGACTTCACGTTACATGTCTGGGGATGACTAAAGTATCTATCTATCTAGTCTCTAGCAGTAGCTGCATTAGCCTACCGTAGTTTAAGGCAACATATCATACAGTTTATGAAGTTGTGCGTCTATGAGCAAAGTAGAACCATGTCTACTTTGCTCATAGACGCACAACTTAATAAACTGGGAAAAGGGTTAACGTTAAACTCAAAATGTATGTGCTACATGTTTATCTGTTTTATTTTCAGAAACACACACACGGCCGAATTGGGACTGAACCGCCTTTTGGAGCTGAACACGATGCAATAAAACTAGAGGAATGTTAAAAACAGACCACGTAGCATTTGTTTAGGGTTGTCTAGCAACATAAGTGACTACTTATTAAAGCAAAACGATCTAGCTCTACATTGCAGAAGAATTAAGGATAGCCTACTGCTTCTTCATGACTTGTTTAAATGTCATTGTAATTTATTTGACGCATGCTCGCATTTAAAACTGTCACGCATAGGCCTAGCTGTCCCCGATGTTACAGCAGCTCCTTGTGGAAACAGCAAAGAGTGCACATATCCGATGAGATTTCTAACGAGGAGCAGAAGCTCTCTGCCTCACCAGAGCCTTACTGTTTATTAATAAAACAATGATATAGAATAGAAACATCAGAATCTATTTATTTCATCTTAAAGTTGGCTATAAAGAGCATTCATAGCCTAGAGAAAACGATACATTTTCTTTATCTGCAATGTTCCAGGAAGAAAGGCTTACATTTATAGGCTGTCCCTGTTTGATCACAGCAGGTCCAAGAAAACGAGTGGATATAACGTCAATGCATTCTAGTTATGTTTCATGTACTTTCATGTTGAGTTTTGCTTCCCAGCATGCATTGCGATTCATTTAGTATTTTTGGCTATTATTAGTTTTTAATATTTTGAAACAATATGGTTTGAACAATTTATCTTAGGCTAGCCTAGGCATACTCTGATGATGTTTTGAACATATGCTACGGGATATGCCCATTAAAACGTCGTATTAGTTTAGTAAGAAAATGACACCGTAGATGTGAAAGCAGCACATCATTGATGTAATGCAGTCGGAGGACGTGATTTCATACATGCGTGAAAATATAAGGTGAATGAAGTTGATTGCGTAGAAGTAGAACAAGTCTTTAATACGTGTTCATGTTTCGTGTACCTCTCTCCTAGCATTGCTAAGATTTACAGGATGTAATACCATACCAAATCACGCTTCATTTTTTTTTTTTTACCATGGCGTTAATATAAACATCTCGCGCATAACGTCGTGGTGACCATTACAGGACGTCCTCTCAAAGTCTCGTGGACGTCTTTTAGACCTCCTGAACAGAGGTCCGCAGGACGTAAAGGGAACCCTACACAATGTCGAGGAGGTGATGTTCGCCAGGGGACCTTTAGGGGACATCGCCAGGACTTTATTTTGTTTACTGGGAATACATTTCATGCAGCTGTGTGAATCACGGAAAGCGACACTTCTAAATGGAACCCAACCCATTGTACAGTAGCTCAGTGGCTAAAGCAGCCATAATGAAAGCGTTATCATTGTTTGGATACTTCTCACACACGTGCTTTTTAACCGCATAGACTACAACTACCAAGCTGGAATCAAAGCACATGGACCACTCTCACACCCTAAACACGCACTTCGAACAAACAAAAAGCGTCTCAGTCTCACGGTATAGCCAGAGGCAAAACTGTATCGGACCGGTGTAACGTTGGTACTAAATCATCCATCGCAAAGAATGATTTTTGTTACACGTGCAACAAATATGTGTAGGTACAGCCCTGCCCTGGATACATCTCTCAACGTGCTTCTAAAACATTTGGTTTAAATGGAGATGTAGATCATCACGGGTGCGTTAATAAATCTACATTGCGGCGAGTTGACACAAATCATTCATTTTGACGAATTTATGTAGTTTCAGTCCTAGTTACTTTACTTTGAGGCATGCTCTTCCTTACTTGAATCACCTTTGAAAATAGAGGATTGAAGTAGCCTATATGGGTGTTTGGGAATGAACGTTGACTCAGATGCTTTTTGAGACTTTGAGCAGAAATGTCCCAGCCCGGTGTTTAGGATGCATCAGACAGGTTATCTTTCAGGCAGCCTATATATTTTCCATTAGAAAACCATCACGTAGCGAACGTGTTGTGGCTAACTCACTTACCTCCTGTTAGTAGCCTAGGTTATGGTCATAAGCAAATGAGATGACAGTCGAAAGATGCAATTAGTGCTGTTATCAATTTGCTTGGTAGCCTATAACCACATTTATGGTTTTCTACAAATACATCAATAATCAAATTGGCCTCCATCACTCAACCAATAACGGTAACATTATTTTACCTACTCTAGGCTATTGATATAACTTAAGATTAACGTAACCTACCTGCAGTAAAAACCAAGCATGTCCGATAAACATTCTCAGATTTATTTCGGCTTCAAGAAGAAATGGGAATTACATGTCATGCAGAAATCAGCCTACCCTTATTAGACATTCTCTGCGGTAAACTACAGTCTTGTCCTTGTAGGAAGCATAGTGTCTTTCCAACCCACTTTAGATTAACTTCCAACAAAATTACGTCTCACTGCAACGATGTGCCATCTGGTGGACAAACGACTATGTGACGCCAATACTGGAATTGCAGCCAAATTATTATGATGAATATTTGGTTTTCCTTTAATCCTACTGAATTTGTAATTATGTATCGGCCGTTCTAATTGCCGATACTGATGGTATGTGCGTGCCTGTGTGTGTGTGTGTGTATATGTGTGCACCACCATCTACAGGCCAATGAGTGTACAGTCACTAAATGTACACACTTTAATCATACACATACAATTTGGTGCAGTTCTGAACATCTTAACTGAAGAGAGGGGCGATTAAAGCAGAACGATATTGCATTTTCATTTTTTACTGGGGGGGTGCAAATCACAAATGAGTGATTATGGGCTAGGTTGATGTGGGCCCTTGAGACCAACACACCATAAAAGTTTTTTCATCCTCGGTGCCACGGTTCAGGTAGTTATTTAGGAAAAACTGCATTTTTTGGGTTTCGGGGCCCAGCTAGGGGGTGGGTACAGTGGCCCCCGGGGACCAAACGAAATTTTTCCGTAAAAGTCTAGTGGGGCCCCGGATGACGAAAAAAAAAAAAAAAAAAACTTTGACAATCCCTATTTGACCGCTTCGCTAGCGACGGTCAAAATAAACAATAAACTAACATTAACATGTCCCAGCGAAATCATGCAGGAAGACACATTACTTTGGCATCTGTATTGAGGACAGCAAGCACTGATAGAAAACCACACCTGGGTTGTGACACACACACACACACCTTTGCTGAGGAAAGCTATTTTTACTCCTTTTGGTGGTTTAATACAACATCCAAAGAGTTTTTGTACCTTAAAATAATGTTTCCAAAATCATTTCAGTGGGTCACCAACTCGTAGGGTGAACTGTACTTCTGCATTCGCTTCGCGGCCCTCTATCAGCTATAACCGCACTATGCAAGTTTGCCAGAGCGGGTGGCGGATCTGTAGTTCGATGGAATGAGACATAAGAAACTACAAATTTGACTTGCATCTGATGTAGCAACACATAATACTTTCATAAAATCATGCAACATATTCTACCTTGTCTGTGGACATCATTATTTGCAAAGCCAGTGCTGGATAAACAAATAGCGTGCGTGCGACAGAGGAAAAGTTCTTTGGTGTTGCTTTAAACTCTGGTTTATGCTATGCCATCACATTAACAAAGACCAAGGCAGGCCATGCACACCAGTGGAGCAAAGACTAGTTATAAGTGTTGTAACACAACATACCCCCTCATCTAATATGAGTTAAAGTTATACCTTGTCTAGCAGGCCAAGGACCTGTACATTTGGAACAGAAAGGTCAGGAGGACAACCCATGCAGGGTATTGCAAATAGTTTTACAATATGCCTGTGTTGTACACACAATCTTGCTGCAGGTATGTAGAAGCAGGCTACAACATGTTCGTCAACGTTGCTGGTCCGAGATGATGGTCACATTTTAAGTTTAACGCTTGCCTACATCTTTACAGTTTTTGAGGGGAAACACCAGAGACTAAAAGGAGGCAATTCAAGTTATTCTTCTCACTTTAAAGGCGTTTCACCTTCGGACACTGGGTGCGGTCTTCACAATGTTTAGAGAAGCGCACATATTTCAGCTTGAGTGTCTTTATGCTGTACAAGCCGGTCTGCTCAGTCGACATCACAACTTCGCACTGAAACGTGTTGCCCATATAGCCCTCCCATTTTTCACCGGTCTGTTCCAGGTTTGGAAGAAAATTGTTGTCAATTCGACATGTTCAACTAAGTGTATCTCACTAACTTATCATTTGCATCGCATATAAACATGTGCCACTAATGACAATACCACGGATTACCTCATTTCAGATCGAATCACTGTGGTTGTTAAAAAAACAAAACTGTCGTCAGCCAGCGAAAAGGCGTGACCAAGTTGGTCAATGAGGAGCTAACGAGATATTAACGCAATCTCGCAGATGACCGCAAAGAAAGCAGGAACTGTCGAATGAGGCCGGTATACCAAGACGGACTGGGCACCCAGGTAGGTTATATTCCTTGCCCCATAAAAGTAGCCTGGTGTGTCAGTGTCGTTTTTGTGTATACAGTTGGATAAGTGTTTTGCGTTCAGGTTCCTTTTTTAGGCTTTCAGTATGATTCAGAGCGGTACAAACTGCACACAACTTTACAATAGTCTAACCATTTTTAATTATGGCTTTTCGGTCAATACAGTAACCGATGGCGTTCGTAGACCTAATGTAAAAATGAAAGATAACAGTTTCCATCGAAGCAAGACTGTCCGAGACAGCCGACAGTAAAAAACTGGTTTTGAACACACGTTGAAAACTCGCGTGAAGTCTCCTTTAGTCAATGAAGTCTGAAGTTATATTTTACATCCATTAAGTAGGCGAATAGATCATATCAACAGGTGGAGTGCAGTATACGAGGTTAACTAAGCGTGAGCCATGCACATTATAGGGAATTATAGGGGCCTCAACTGTAGGCTATGGCCAGTCACTGCTACACCATGTGCTCAAATGTAAGCGTGACAACATTTTTCCTATAAACAGATAATTGTAGATGGGATTGGAGATTCCTAGAACCTCATTGTGGGTGTAACGGAAGTCAACTACTACTGAATTTTACTATAATATAATATAATATAATATAATATATCTATAACTATAATATATATATATATATATATATATATATATATATATATATATATATATATATAATAGCACCTGTACAAAAAACGTATTGTGGCTTAATGTTACATTTTAATAATCTGCAGCATTGCAGAGATTTGCTTGAGCAAACAAGCCTTCCCCTTTAACAAATCAAGGCACTAGCAGCCCCCGTGTTAGGATTTTTGGCAGATACTTGAAATGTAAGAATGCAGGAGATGGGTTAGAGCAGCAGCAAGAACCTCAGAAGGTGGTGGATAGGTTTATTACGAAACTTCTTCTTGGGGGAATAGCAGGACTAGCATATTGTTGCTTTAAGATGAACCTTAAACTTTATCTTATTTTGTTTCTAAAGACTGAAACCTGTACTTTTGTACAGATCTGTGATGGAGACGTGCATCAGCTTTGTTTATAGGTTACAGCAACAAAAGTGTCTGGCAAATACCACAAACATAAACATAACCAAAGTAAGGACATTATTATTGTGCAGCAGTATTGAGAAATAATTCTGCATCCAGGCCTCTTTACAGCACTTCATTCTACATGCAAGTTCAAGTTCATTCAAAATACAAGTCAAATGTTAAAGGGAGCATTCTATGCAGTCCTTTTAAGTTTAAAATCATGAGTATTGTTTAAAATGTATTTTTCCCTTGACCGGCAGATAATCCATTAATTGCCATTATTATTCCTCCCAGCTACCTCAGAACGTGAGTGAGTGAGTGAGAGAGAGACAGGTCCCCAGAGGCAGGCATGGCAACCATTGTCATGGAGAGGATTGGTCGGCTGTTCATTAACCTGCAACAGCTTCGGCAGGTTCCTCAGATGCTGACGGAAGCCGCGCCGTCCATGCCAGGCACGATGCGGGACACGGAGGTGCCCCCCTTCTTCCGCGAGCGCCACATCCACGGAGGCTACCGGCCTCTCCACCAGGCCTGGCGTTACTACTTCCTCTCTCTGTTCCAGCGGCACAACGAGACCATCAACGTGTGGACGCACCTGCTCGGGGTGCTGCTGGTGCTCATGCGGGTGGCTCAGTTGTCGGAGACGGTGGAGTTTGTGGGGGACAGCCACTCCTGGCCCCTCCTGATCCTGCTGGCGTCGTCCTTGTCCTACATGCTGTGCAGCGCCACCGCCCACCTCCTGGCTGGCAAGTCGGAGCTGTGCCACTTCTCGTTCTTCTTCCTGGACTACGTCGGCGTGGCGCAGTACCAGTATGGCAGCGCGGTGGTGCACTTTTACTACGCGGTGGAGGAAGACTGGCACAGGCGCGTGCGTGGCGTTTTCATGCCCGCCGCGGTCTTGCTCTGCTGCCTCTCCTGTTTGGGCTGCTGCTACGGAAAGTACCAGAACCACAGCTTGCCCCCTGGGTGCGCAAGGTTGGCCAGGTGGTGCCGTCGGCGATCGCATACAGCTGGGACACGAGCCCGGTGTTCCATAGGATGTTCCGCTGGCTGTTTTCTCATGGAGATGCAAATGCAAGCGCGAGTGATGACCTTGCGCTGACCTTTCATTGTGGCCAAGTGGCCTTCTTTATCTCGAGTGCCTTCTTCTTTACGCACCCGTTGCCTGAGCGACTGTTTCCAGGACGCTGCGACTTCCTGGTACAGGGCCATCAGGTTTTCCATGTGTTTCTGGTGTTCTGCACCCTGAGTCAGATCCAGGCCTCTTATCTGGACTACCAGGGCCGCCGGAACCTCTACACCCGTCTCCATGGAGACAATGACGCAGCATTATTCGTTGGGCTCTATGTGCTGACGCTGGTTGCATGTGCTTGGATAGCCGTCTTCATGATTGGGAAAGTGAAACGTCTACTCAACACCCGAGAGAAATCCAAATAATAGATAAAAAATTCCATACTGTAGTGCCTCTCTGAAGTGCTGGGTCAACATGACCCTTTTATTTAGCCTACAGTTCACAACTAACCATTCTGGAAACAAGCCTGTAACCTGGATTAGTGTAATAGTACCCTTAGTGCTTTGTGCCCTTTTTATCAATGCATTACCTACTGATCTAGTTGGTAGTAGCCTACTGTAAAGCAGAATTGTATTTGAGAGACGTTATTTTTGGTACTGAGAGACGATCAGACACTTTATTCTTATACTATAGATGCACTATTAATTATCATATGTCTTAAGTGTTGACTTAATAGCTCTTCATTGTTATGTCTACTTTTTATATAAAGATTGTTGATAAGGACTGCTTAGCTAATTCATTATGATACATTATGTAATAAATGATATCATTATAGGAAGTTGACAAAGATAATGGGCCCCAATTTGAATGACGGGGCTAAGTCTTAAGTCCATCATGTCAAACACATGGACCAAACATTATTCTCAGCCCTGGGCAAATATATGGAAATGGTGGAATTGAATATAAATCAGGGGTTAGGGATAGCCGATATAGACTTGGAACGATTTTTCATGGTATTCTTGGCGATAACAGTATACACAACAACATGAAAAATATAGATAGATAGATAGATACTTTATTGATCCCCAGGGGAAATTCAAGGTCTCAGTAGCATACAGACAACACACACACATTCACTAACAGCAAAAAAAGTAATTAAAGTATATAATATAAAAACACAGTTAAGCAATAAGGACAGTAGAATATAAAGAATATACTAAATACACTAAAATACAAATTATAATAACTAACACTTAATCTAAATTAATTCTAAAAAACAGTATCCACATAGTGGTGATTAATCAATCAAGAGGCACTTGTAATGACTGAGGCAGGGACTGAGCCTGTGATTCTCTGTGCATAGTAAGGTAAGGTAAGGTGCTCTGTGTGAGTTAGTGTCATGGTGATAGTGCAATGGTGATAGTGGTCATGGTGATAGTACAAATGACTAAGTCCAACAGTCCAGCAGAAATAAAGTCTATATATCTATATTCTATATAGATATCTGTACAATTCACCTTTGTTTTCTCAGCCACAAGACTTGTATTGAGGGCTGTGCAAATGCTAAAAAGTAAAACTTTCATCAGCAAAGTTTTCTTCCTTGTCTACAGTTTGATCTCTACATTCACTCATGCTGGTTTCCATTGTACATGTGAGCTGCTCACTTTGAGGCACATAATCAATTATATCATTAGTATCGCGATATGACATTCTTATCATGGGAAGGAATTCTACCGGTGTATACTGGATGACAATACAATGTGGCCCATCCCTAATCAGGGCGCTAAATCATTTTTAAAAAAATAATTTATTTTTATAGACTGCCTTAGGCCTTAGAACAAATCTGAGTAAATATCACTATCACTGTTAAGTCTTATTGAATGTGATTGTTTGTGATTTGTTGCCTAGAGCATCTAGCAGTTTGTGTGTATTTCCGTTAATGCACTTTATATAAATGTAGTATGTTATCATCATTTTGCAATTTGAAGGTCTAACCTTCAGTCTGAGATGGCATATAATTGTTATTGTTGTCGAGTGTTGTTTATTGTAGTAAGTGCCTTGGAGAGACATTATGCCATTTTACTTTATTCATGTATTGCTATGATTAAGCATTCATTGTATTTTGTCATAATCCCACATGCCAGTGTTTATGCACGGTCTCGCTGTCAGACCTTATTGTGGGTTTTTATTATGGGATGACCTGTCATTGCTTTGACTGCAGTGTTGATGTTTCTGTATGTTTACAATTCAAGCCCTTAACATTCCAGATGGTTCCATTTGGCCAGCAGCATTAAAAGGGAAAATTACAGTGTTGTATCAGGGCATCATATCTCCCTCTTTCTAGCAGGGGTTCTGCAATGTTTCACTGTCCTCCTCCAATGTAGCCCCCCCTGTCTGTACCACATTGTTCTTGCTCTGCTTTGTGACGTAGGTTTGGTAGGCATACACTCCCATTGGCTATTGAGCAATGATTGCCATGGTGACCCCAGATTAAACATGAGTTCCTGACACTCAGGTTGAGTAAAAGTGTGTGGAAATGGATGACCAGTTCTTTCCATATGGCAAAGAGCTGTCTTTCTCTCTTTCTATCTGCCTGCAAAATGTTACATCATCGGTTCAGTTCTCAAAGTGGGCCTAAGTGTTCCACCAGGCCAAGTGTTGGAGCAGTCTCTGTTTGCCAAGCAGTGGTTCAGCTCATTCAAAATCAGATAATTGCCTCAGCATTTAGATCACTTTGGTACTTCCTTGTGAAACTACCACAGCAACTTCCTCTAATCAAACACACCACTACTAAAACTATCCCTGTGGGCAGATTTGAACTACCCCATGTGGAGATGTTTTGAATAACATATGAACCTTGAATAAATATTTGTTCAAGATTTAACTTTGTTTGTCTTTTCTTTTCTAATTTCCTTTTTGCAATGTCTGATGAACTCTTTACATGAGCACAGAAGTTTCCCCACTGCCACAGTTTGCATTCAGGGAAATCTGACAGATCTTGGATGTGTTCCACATCCCTCTGCCCAGCTTGCAACAAACTGAAATCTTTTGTTTCTTCGTGGCTGTGTAGTTCTTAAAAAGGTTGAATGTAGAGTATGTTTGACTGCCTATGTGTACATTAGGCCAAAGTGTAGTGTAGGCCTACAGCAGGACTTCAAGAGTATAGGTTATTGTCGTTCTCACTAAACGGTTGTAAAGATCAGGTCTAGATAGTTTAACTA
This sequence comes from Alosa alosa, assembly GCF_017589495.1. Lineage (NCBI taxonomy): Eukaryota > Metazoa > Chordata > Actinopteri > Clupeiformes > Clupeidae > Alosa > Alosa alosa. The sequence continues at coordinate 27,600,851 of NC_063208.1, forward strand.
GGCCTACTTCGCATTGTGAACCCAGAGAATTTACTCCGTAATGTCAACAGGGGCCCTGAAGAAAAAAAGGTCTCTTTTGTTGGTCTTTTAGACATTAACTCCCTCCTTCCCAATTTGTTGACCGAGTCTCAAAAATGAAACATAATACCCTGAGAAATCCAAAAGAACTGAACGAAACTTTAAAGTTCGTTTCCACAAATGCTTATAGTCAAGTGTTCACAACACTTCTTCACTTACCGTTTCATGAGGTGGCAAGCTGCTTTACGGTTCAAACTTTGGATGGGGAAGTGGTAGCGGTCCCTTTAAAATACGCAACGAATAGCGGGTAAGCGGTAGAGGGGGGAAGAGACGACTGTACGGCAAGAGAGCTGGGCACTGAGAGACACACAAAGGGATATTAAGAGTTGTGATCATGGGCATCAAATTGTATTACACCACTGTTACGGCTTCAAGGGAGGTAAGACCAAACTAATCTGATACCTTAAAATACATTTAACGTAGAAACACTTTACAGCCCAAAGTCACAGCCAAATGGTTTTAAAACCAATGGGGATTACGCGCAACGACACACCCAATGCCATATCTCAGTAGCTCGATACAGTAAGTAGCAATTTTGTCGCCAGAGCTGTGTCGTGCCGTAGCAATTTCCATTCATTCATTTGTGACGATTAGAGCCCTTCTCGCTAAACAGCTGAGTTGAGCGCTAAGGAAATGCAAACCTATTAAGCCAACAGGACGGAAGTCATAGCGTCCCGCATTTCGGGTTTTTATTCCATCCCGTTTCTAGAACAATACAGGGAAATTAGCTATCATAGGCAAAATCCTCTGCGCCTGTCCCGTCGTTATCAATGCATGACAGAGCATCATGCCCAGTTATCTGAATAAGCTACCATGTTAATACCGTTGCCCGCTAAGTGCACATGCTCGGTGTCATAGCTACCTGCACTCAAGCCCAGGTTGTGATAAAAACGGTCAGTTAAAGCTGAATAAGGCTTATTACGAGCGAAATAAGTCAGTCTCGTAGCTTTGACAGTGCTACATTGTGTTTGTACCGGCTGCAATATTGTTGCGGTCTAAAACCCATCTCAGCGTAACATCTGTTTCAAATGAAGTCAGGAATGTAAGCCAGACAATGATTTTGTTCTCTACGGAGCAGACTAGCCCATCATCCTGAGTTATGAGATAGCACACATAACAAACACGCCATCATGATTAGGTATAATCATGATTGCATTTTGAAAAACCGACTAACATAATCAGATTTTCTGTATAGGCTTGTTTTTACGCATTGTATCTGTAATGGTTTAAAGTGTTAGATTTGTGTTTTTTTATATTCATATGCCGTTTAATGGTGATAATATTCAGTTGTGCACACAATGCTGATGTTGATTCAGAAAACTGTGGGACTGGTGCTTTTGCCTCAGGCGTGGTCCTTACGCAAATATGCCCTCTAACTTCCTCGATCTCTGTCCTGTCAGATAGCATGTAGCAATTAATCATCAGCTGAGCCCTTTTTAGAAAATGGGCAGTGTCTGTTAAAAATGCACTTCCTACTCCTGGCTCTCAGACAGCAGTATTATGGACAAGTTATTGGATGTTTCAGAACAGGATTTTGACCGTTTTAACTTCCTAGTTGTCAGGGTGGTTGTTGACACATTTTGAAATATACACACGTGTGCTCTGCGCCCCCTACATGTATTACTGATTTATCCATGCATTTTAAAAATGGTTAACTTAAAATTGTACTAACTTTGAATGAGTTTGCAATTAGATCTGAGTGACACAACTCACATCCATGGCTCAGTAACAATGTAAAGCCACCATAAACTCACACACACACACACCTTGGAGATAAGGTAAAGTGTCCAGTAGCCTACTGTGTATTAGAGCTGGGGACCACAGAGTAACTCTCTATAACAGAGTAACATTGATACTGTCATATACAGTACATTGGTCATGATGATAACGATAATATCGTGATTCAACAATTATGCAATACTCGATGCCTTGCAAAAAGATTATTCTATGATACATCACAATATCTGTGTAAATGAAGAAGATAAAGGCAAAACAATATTTTGACAGACACACATACAGTATCTATACATAGCGTTGCTTGTGGTATGACTTGCCTTCTCTAGCCCATACTCTGACATACTGCATGGCACACACACACACACACACACACACACACATACTGATGCACTGTTGCATGTGGTTTTAGGTTATTTCCCCAGTGAGTATTCTGGCTTACTGTACATGAGACACACACACACACACACATCGTTACTTGTGGTGCGATGAGGCACAGTCTCTAGACAGCCCTGTGATCCCCATTCTGGTCTCTCTGCAGGTAAAGTCCCAGCAGGCCGAGATAATGCGCATCCTTGAGAGCAAGAGCATCCAATTTGAGTTGATTGACATCTCCGTGGGTGGCGATGTACGTGACGAGATGAGGACCAAATCGGGAAACCCCACCGCTGTACCTCCCCAAATATTCAACGAGGACCAGTACTGCGGGGTAAAACACACACACACACACACACACAAACAAACACACTGTTTATCACACAAGTACTGCACTGTTGCATAATCGAGGAGGATGTGAAGACTGTAGCAATGGTGGTTCAAATGTAGGTCAATTCCATATCCACTCCAGACAGTTTTGTCTGTTTGTGATTTTTGTTTTTATTATCTAGTTGGTGGGTTTGGGCTTGTTTTGAATAATTTGTGGGTCTTCTTTTCCCCCCTAGAATTATGAGATGTTTGCTGAGGCAGTGGAGGCAGACACTGTGGAACAGTTTCTGAAGATGGCGTGAGTGTATCGGTAGCACCCCAACCCTCCCACCCCACCACGAAAAAAGGAGGCCCGTCCTCAACTCCTCTGCCCTGCTGGCGGTGCCGCCCACCCAAGACACCAAACACACCCCCTTCATCTCAATGCCATGATACATGCCAAAACCAACCAACCAACCAATCAAAAAGCACATGTTTGTTATCCCAGCACGCAACAGAGTCGGTTAAATCACCGAACCACTTTTGGAATGGTTGTTAGTATATTTTATAGACTCAAGCTTTTGTTTTTTTTCTCTCCACTTCCTCTTTTGTGCTGTATTTCCTGTCTGGTACTTCTGCTGCTGTTGTGTATGATGTGTATATGTCACTAATTCGTCTTAATCTCTTTGGGATCAATTGAGTGGCAAGAAGTGTGGGTAATTAGGTCACTTAATTTGGGTTGTGGCCACATGATCACCTCAGATCAAATTAATCTAAAAAAAAACACCAGGTATCTTTTTGATCTCTAATGGACCAAATTAAAAACAAGGAAAAAACAAGGATACTTAATTAAATAATCATCACTGTAGACCTTTCTTTGATTAATGGTTTATTTTGATGGCCTTCAGATTCCCATGTTATTCCAGATGTTTTTGTAAATGGTAACCACTAAACGACCAAATCTGTATGCCAAGATCATCTCGATTCAGTCTCAAATAGTTAACAAACCAAGATTGGGTACATACAACACAACAGTGTTCCGAGCAGACAATTCTTTGGAGGAGTGCATGGTTATATGTTACTGTACTCTATATCAATGACTAAAAAAGTTCAATGTGTATTTTCCCAAAGCTGCAACTCTGAGACAGAGTTCAAAGTACAGGTACCATATAGTATTCAGTGTTAAAGCTTGGTGCCAATCACCACAACATATTTTTTTTCACCTGGATATATTTAACTCTCTACTGGACCAAGTTTATGACTATTTCCTCTGTCAATAACTGTCCAGAAAGTCTCTTAAAGCACACATCTAAATTATTTATGAAAGAAATATGCTTTCCTGACTGGTTGGATTCTGCTCCATACTCCACAGATATAATAGTTACTAATCATCTCATCATATAACAGAATGCAGTGAATATGACTATGCACTGAACATCTGCTCTCTACTTTCTCTGCTATTGACAAACTTTGCATTCTGGGACGCTGAACCAGATGAGGTCAATCCTGTAATTTCGCTTGGGGTCACAGGGCCTCGAAACCTAGCCTTACCTGGACCTCTCCACATGGGAACCTCGGAGGCCTTGCTTGTGAATATGTAAAGAGTCTGGTATATCTCCCAAACTCATGTTTGCTCTGTGTCTCTTTATTGTGTTCAAATAACTCTTTGAGCAAATGTAGATGTTTTTTGAAGCTAGATATTCTAAAATGCACTCGTAATCTAAAAAGCCTGTATTAGATAATGTCTGTATGGAGATGGGATGAATTGAGATTGCCAGATGAAGATCGTTCATTTTAGCCTTAGCAAGACTTGCCCTGTCTCGGTAACTTTAGTCTTACACCATCGAACATGTCTTAATGTCTCTGAGCTTCTGCTTGGCTTCTGGACCAACGCCCCCCTTTAGGCCAAACACAAAAGAAAACATGGAAAGAAATGTTGTCTTCCAAGAAGATGGTGAAAAGGATATTAAATGGGTCAAATAAAATGGGAAAAATTGTACTGAATACTCTGTGTCGACGTGTGTCTTATTCCTGTCAAAGATTGAGACGGAGAGTTAGAGGCTGGGTGAGCTCAACAGCTAATCAAATTACACTCCTACCTCCAGTGCCCCTATAAAGCAATGTGTTAATCAGGCTGGAATTGTTGGTTCAGTTCAAGCTTCTATCTTTGTTTACCACGGGCATGCCCAGGACTGTATGACATACTGGAGTACTATATACTGGAGTACATACTGTATGGACAACATGGAGTTTATATATGAAGAGTTTGGTTCCAAAGCGCTATATATCCGTTTTTAAAAACATTAATAACTCATGTTATTTAATTGTGTATCTCAGGTAATCTCAGTAATTTTGCAGTTGTGTTGTTTTCATTAAGTAAAGATGAATCAAATAGCAATAACCCAATTACAGTTCCACTGAAATTACCTTGAAAACGACATTTTAAAAAATGATTCATGAAAATGGAGGATATAGCGTTTTGGAACCAAGCTCTTATATATACAGTATATATATAAGATACCTACTTGAATGCCCTCATACAGACTTACACTACTCTCCAGACCGCCATGCTCCCTCTGACGAACGACGCCTAGCTCTACCACCGGCACGCTCAAGCCAATCCAAACTTTTTCTCATCTGTTGTTCCTCGTTGGAAGGAACACACTGCCAGTTCCTACAAGGGCAGGGACATCCTTTTCCACTTTCAAAAAAAACTCCTGAAGACCCAGCTCTTTAGAGAACACCTAAGCAACACTTATCTTATGATCCTATACTCACCAGCCGCTTTAAACTATACATGTTAAAAACAGCACTCACCGATTATTCTTACTTTGTTTTTTTTGTTTTTTAAACTGTCCTAAAATTGTGAGAATTGTTCTAAAACGACTGTTTACTAAACGCTTTGCTTAAAAAAAAAGCTGCCAGCCAAATGTAATGTAATGTAATGTAATGTAATATACACACACATACACTTTGTTTTTTTTATTCTTAGCACATGCACTAAACAGACGACTGTGAAGAGCAATTAGCAGAATTTCACACAAAAACTGTCTGGACTGTCCCTTTAAATGTGGGCTCCGCTGTGATATTTGGCACCTTATCTGTCACCGGTCTGAGCACCCTGCAAGTTCCTGTGGAATGTGTCAGGCACAGGGCATCATGCTGATATCAGACTCTAGAAGCCTCTAATTAATCCTCACCACCTCTCTAAGTAGTGTTTCACTAAACAAATTGTTATGGGCTTGAAATTGCTTATTGCTGACTGCACCTTTACACCCAAACCATGCAATGTTTATATTTATATTCATCGATTGGCTTAATGTTTATTTTGGATGAGTGCACAACTCATTGGACATTATCATAAACACAGTCAAGATAATGACTGTGCCATTTGGGCCTTACTAGATGCCTATGAGATGCCATGAAACCAGGGGAAGCCCATGCTGTAGCTGAGGATTTGCCAACAGTTGGAACAGCTGAACCAGACTACCGGCCACCCAAAGACAGTACAAACTCAACAGAATAAACCTTTATTGATATGCAGATTCTGGGATTTCCTGCTTTGTAGACTGTCAGCTCTGTGAATGCAATAACCCTTTGTTGCAAAGTTGACTTTCTTAAAATTTCATTCTCAATCTTATTTTCTGGGGACTGGTGGGTCAGTCATGATGAACAGCAAAGACCAAGGGCCCTCATTTAAATGATGAGCAAAGGGCAAACTCAAGTTTAACTATGACTGCCACTGAGTCCTGCATATTCTCTCCGCAAAAATAAATTGTATGTGTGTGTGTGTGTTTGTGTGTGTAGTGTAGTCACTAAATGTAAACATAGTGGTCCCCCATGAATGGAATTCCACGAAACTTGGCATGTATTCAGAGGGTGTCATAATGATCCTACACTTCAAATTCCGTGCAGTTTTGAACCTGTCAGCCAAAGATACCTGTGATTACTATGCCTCATTTTTGCTTTTTCATTTTTAACTAGGTGGGCGCTATCAAATAAGTGGATATGGGATGGGTTGACATGGCCCCTGGAGGCCAACATACATAAACATTGGTCATCCTAGGCCCTACAGTTCTTGAGATATTCACAGAAAACTGTGTCTGGCCATCTACAGGCCAGTTGGTGTACAGTCACTATATGTACATTAATACATACATTAATTTATTGTATGCCCCCCTATGAACGGAATTCCACGCACACACACATACACACATAACACACACACACACACACACACACATGCAGGCAAGCAGACACATGCACACACGCACACACACACACCATTACCCCCACACACACACACACACACACACACACACAAACACACAGGGAAGCATATGCACAAAAGCAAAGTGTGATTTATTTTTGCGGAGAGAATGTGAAGGACTGACCGGTTGCCATTGCACTTACTTATGCACTTACTTATGAGTCATGACATAATTTGTACAGTTTGTTATAGAACAATATTCTCTGTTATGTATCTAATATGGGTTTTTGACATTAAAGTTGAGATTTACCTATAATAATTTAATGTATACAGCATCTATACAATTAATTGGATATAGAAGTAGGCAAGCAATTTCATAAATGAAAGTAAAAATCTATAGAGATTGAGACATGATTATTCAAAGAGACCGATTACCTGATCAGTATTTACCTGATCAGTATTAGTCAATGTGTTGCTGAATCTTCCACCTCTCAAATCCTCTCCGTATGCATGTCTTCTTTGTCCTCCAAATGAAGTTTTGAAATAACATAATGAATCATTTTGATGATCTCTGATAATTTGATGTTTCATATTTTCAAATATAACATTCTGGATGTCTACCTCATTCCCAGTTTTAGAATCATTGGGCTATTGATTAGCCAATAAAATGTAAAGCCAAAAGCACTTTTAACAAAGCTGACAACTTGCTATTTCCAAACAAGTACACACATTAAATGGAATTAATATTCTGAATATGAATATTTATGGCATGTTGCCAAATATTTAGTTTGACTGCATTATTATTCACTACCCCAAGGAGTCATTAAAACACTGTTTCTATATACGGCTCTGGTTTAGCACAGAGCCAGAGTTCTGTGGTTTTAGAGTTGTTCTATCAGTTTTTTTAGGCCCATGTCTTCATTACGTATGTGCAGCCAAGCACATTTTTTAAACTACAATATTCTCACTAAGAGGTATTTTGTTGCTATCCTGATAAAGATTCATTACAGGTAAGGCATCACTGTGTGTGCTCCCTGTGTATCAAACCAAAGCTTGGTGTTTTTGACACCATGTTCTTGCAGATGAGCTGAACCTTTTCATGGCAGTGAACATCAAAGAGCACAGATCTCATGTGTTTTCAAGAAAATAACATGCTCACAGAGGCCATAAGTTAAAAATCACCTTCATGGCAAATATAACCTAGTATAGGCACTCCTCAATATCATTGACACGTTCTCTGTTCCTCAGTGCTGCCAACAGATAATGTTTTTGACACAGAGTAAGGGATTGTGGGTAGACTAAACATTTGTTGAGCTATGAGCAGTTTACAGATCCCCCAACAGCTGCCACTATTATGACTTCAGAGTCAGATGGAAATGAAAATAACCGCTGAATAAGATGAGAGGCATAACTTAGGTAACATCCATGAATATCCAGGTATTGTCCAAGGTTACATCCAGCTGCTCCTGAATGTGGCTCTGTTCTGAGTTGGATTGGACTGACTCCTGACAAGCGTCAGTCATTTGGGCTACACTGCAAACTCATTTGGAGTAAACCATTGCTGTGTTCCAATTTGCATACTTCTGAGTGCACAAGCCAATTCACTTGTGCACTCATATTAGGTAGGCCTATGGAAATATGTGAATTGGAACATGTATACCTAACCAGGAAGTCCAATAGGTGGCAGCATAGCAGTAGTGATATTTAATGATACCATTTACAACTGTTTTATATGCTCTGATCAAAGAAGAATCCCTATGTGTGTGGTATGTCACCTGTTATTACTGATGTACTGAAAATCTGTTTATTTGGGGCAGTGGTAGTGTAGTGGTTAAGGAGCTGGGCTAGCAGTAGCCTGAAAAGTTGTGGGTTCAATTCCTGGATTCCAACATCCACCTTCTGGGGACAATGTAGTCCCTTGTAATAGAATTGACATACAGTATGTTAGTCAATTTGGATGAAAAGTGTCTGCTAAATGTATTTCAACTAAGACCCATTGGTGTTTGTGTAGTTAAGATACTGCACCATGCAGGGCCTTCAAGCAAATTCACTTGGCCTCCCACTACCCACTGTCTGGTATGTCATAGCACTTGAGGTTCAGTTGCCCCGCAGTAAAGGGGAGACCACATGAGTGTCACAAGACACCAAAACATCCAGGGGTTTCCCACACAGTGGCTTGAAATCTTGATCCATGGAACTGTGTTAAGTGTGTGATTAAACACTAATGTGTGTTTTAAACATTGAAACACATTCATTGAAACATTCCACTCTTTTCTCAAAAATGTCAACAAAGAAAAATAAATGTTCATATAGGCCTATTACATTCACAAACCCTCCACAAAAGAAGCTCAAAGTCAAACTATACTTTCAGATCATACACCAGCAGTCAAAATAAAAAACACTAGGCCTATTGACATTCATTACACATCATGTTCAGGGGTATCGAAAGTTTTATAGTTTACATAATTAACACATGTTTTTGGACATACATATTCATAACTTAACACAGTTTACATTGTAAGTTTTCTTTTTCTTGGTCTTTCCATTTTCCCGTATTCATCATCAAAAGACTAGTTTCACATGTGTAATGTCAGTTAGTTTTCACATTTGTTCAGTAGTTTCAGATATACTGTACACAGGAGAAAGGTTGCACAATTTTTGGAAAATATCTAATTGATATTGATTTTTGTGATATCTGACAGATATTGATGTGTTTTTCAATTGTCAATTAATTGATTCAGTTTAATATTCCAAATGTGTCTTTAATTTGTGCCAACCCTAATTGGTGAGCACACCCACTGCACAAGAAGCACAGCACCCCTGATCGACTGTAAGCGCTTTCAGACATACATGTAAGACCGGAGGTTCTGCCGATGTTAAACGGTGGGGCCGTATATCTGAACGACATAACCGGTCATATGGAAGTCCGAATTTAGCCGGTTGTTGTACTACTCCCCCCCTAGTATTTCCTCCGGACATTATGTAAATGTGCTGTGTCTGAACGAGGAGTAGAACATGCGGTTAAAATTCACACCTAGTGAGAGGGCGTGTTGGTGACGTTTCTTTTGTGCGTCCATATGGTTAAATCTGACTTAAATGCCAGTGTTATGATGGAGTGGAATAGTACTGTCCAGAAAATCTCCGACCTGGAAAGATGCAGACATCACGGAGCTACTGTCCATGAGGGCATACAACATTTTGATAGAACACATGAAGGAAATGGCACGTTGTAGCCTACAACTGCATGGCAAGGCCAAACGAATTCAAAAGACTGAATCATCATAAGCAGAAGGCGAAAAGGCGTTGACGACAATAACAGGAGTATTATCTTATTAGAAGCTCACCAATAAGAATTTCTGCCCCCCCCCCCCACGCACTACGCACCTACCAACCAGAAGTCAGGAGTGGCACAGTCAAGGAGGATGAAATGAATATAAAAGTAAAAAATGTCACAAAATGAACTGTGCACGATTATTACTGTAGATGTAGCTTTTGCGATTAGGTACCATAATTGCATTGGTTCATACAGTATATTGCGATTGCGATAATTTTGCAGCTCTACCCGGGAGAGGTGTTACTTCTTTGAGCTGTAGGGGATTTCCCAGTAAAACAAAAAGAGAATGTCCACACCGAGTAGCTTCCAAAATGTAACTAAAAGAAAAAAGCAACGTTTTGACATGACAGGGTCTTCTTCAGGCAAAATGATTTGCTTTTTCTTTTTCAAAACGTTGCTTTTTCTTAAATTAGGCTACGTTTTGGGAGCTACTCCGGTGTGCGGACATTCTCATTCTCAGTTTAGTATACTTTGTCCTGCACTAGGCCTAAAGACAAGTGAGATGTGCATGAAACCACTCTACCAGACTACGGATTTCCCACAGTAGTCAATCAATAACCGAGCCTACTGAACATTACGCAACATGACACAGGAGACAGCAACAATGCACAGCTAGCTGGTGGCAGTCGCAAACGCATCACGTGTACTCAGGATTGATCCACAATGGCCCTCCTTTACGACACCACATGCACTGCCACTATGCTGGGTGCTCAACCAAAGAAACAAAGCAGGGCTGTACGTTAACTTCTATTTTTGCTAGCACTGGTGCTACAGAGGTTGATAGTTTTGTAGCACAATCCACAAAATCTCTAGCATCGGTAGCCTATGTATGCCTAGTTACAAACATCTCATCTGTAGGCTACACTAAACATTTTAAATATGGTGCCACCGATGCTAACCTGGTAAATCATCCATAGCACAGACTGTTTTTTGTAGCATGTGCACAGCAACAAAAACAAAATCACAGACAAAGCCAAAAACAGAGAAAACAAAAACAGTATCACCAACAGAGCAGCGTTTACAGGTATTTTTGGATGGGGCCCCTCAATCAAATAACTCAGGCAATGTTATGTGATATGTCTTAATAGGGCCCCTCACCAAGGGTTATGCTATTCACCCCTGATATCTGAATGGGGCCCCTTAGTCAAATAACACAGGTTCTGCTATGTGTGATAATCATGCGTTGTAACTGGCATCTTTTTCACAACTGTTGATACAAGGATACAAGGAAGTTTATTGTCACATGCATATAGTTAATGAATGTAAGAAATGCAGTGAAATTATGTCTGATGTCAGCCTATTTGTGCATTTATGGGGGGGGGGGCACCAACAAGGAGCACCCAAGAGCAACAGGGGCAAGGAAAAACTCCCTTACTAAGGAAAAAACTTTGGGCAGATCCACGGCTCAAGGAGCTAACCCAACTGCCAGGGGTCTTGGTGTGTGTGGGGGGATGACAAGGGAGATGGGATAGTGTGCTGTGTATGTGGGGAGAGGGCAGTGTGCAATATGTGTGTTGGAGAAGCTTCCTCATGAGACAATGTGCTGTGTATTGGGGGGTGCTGTAAGTATGGTGGGGATGTGTGTTGGAGAAGCTTCCTGATGAAATAATGTGCTGTGTATGTAGGGGAGAGGGGGGGGGGGCAGTGTACTGCAAGTATGGTGAAGGGACTTACTATTGCAAGCAGAGTACTGTATGCATGATATATGTGAGTGATGACAGTGCAGATGTGTGTGTGGGCGGGAGGGGAGTGGAGCAGTGACTGTGCGTGTGTATGCGTAGTGTGTGTGTGGGTAGCTGGGGGCAGTGTGCTGTAAGTATGTAGAGGATATGTGTTGGAGAAGATCCTGAAGACAATGTGCTGTGTATGTAGGGAGGGGGGGCAGTGTGCAGTAGAGCCTATGTAGAGGAGGCTTACTGTAGCAAGCAGTGTGCTGTATGTATGTGAGGTGATGACAGTGATGATGTAAGTGTGTGTGTTTTTTGTGTGTGTGGGGGATGGGGGTGGGGGGGGGCAGAAAGGCTAGGCAATCAAGGACATGGGTAGATAGAAGGAGGAGAAATAATAAATAAAAAGTTCTATGGAGATGTGCAAAAGTTGGAGAAAGTCAGATATATGTGTGTGTGTGTGTGTGTGTTGACGTGTGATGAAATAAGAAAATAAATAAAAGGTCTGTAGCATAGGGAGAGGAATGTAAAAGTGCAAAAATGTAGGTATGTGTGTGTGTGTGTGTGGGGGTCATGAGTGCTGAGGAGTGAATGAGTGCAAAGTCAGTATAGTGTTGATGGTTATGTCATATTTGTATTGAATACAAGTTTCAATCTCGCTAGAATTATCATTTCATTGGTTATTTTTCAAAATGTTCTTTTGGGGGACCATGTCCCTGGACCCCCCTTAATTTTTGTTACAAACTTTTTGCAGTGTACAGGGGGGCCCTTTTCATGTCTGTGCCCAGGGGCCCAGTGGCTCATAATCTGACCATGAGTAGGCCTACTTTCAGATGACCAGCAACACCAGATTGAAAAAACAGTCACACTCCTCACCACATGTTCAGTTCACTCCCGCAAGGCATCATGAAGCAAGGGGAAAAGGAGTAGGCCTACTTATTAGTCAAGCGCTGTGGAAATCAAAACAAAATCTTGTGTACAAGTTTGGTCAGACTAAAGACTGATTTCTGCTATGGTTTGTGGTCCAGGACAAACCTATTTAATCACCAGAGCAACATACCAGACAGCGTACCAAAAGGTGCATCCTCATTTGGGCCTGTGCAGCGCCCACTTGTTGAAAATAAAACCACTATGTGATCAATTCAGCTTGACAAGTAAAATCTGTTTGTGTTTACTATCGTCTCACATATTACAGAAAAATAAGACGATAAAGTCAAGAAAGTGTCTTGATTCAAAGTCTAGGCATGCATTGCAATGCAAGCCTCACGCATGCAATGCATGCACATTGCACACATGCAAGCCTCACTATTTTATGGTTTGTTACTGCAGTTGCGCGCATGCGCGTAGTGACGTCTACAGCGTGACAGTTTTGTTGATTGGTTTTCCAGCGGAAAAGAAAGTCTAACAGCGGATTGTCGGACCGGTGAGTCAACACACGTAAGATGTCCCACTTCCCAGTTTGTTATTATTGCATATCAATATGAATTGTAATAGATATGTACAATTGTCTAAAGTGCTTGCTTTTTAAGGGCGGTGGTTAGTTGAGTAACGTTACGGTTTTAGAATATATTTTCTAGCTGGCTAACGTTAGCACTGACACGTTAGCTCACGACAGGTCAACATTGTTCGCTAACGTTATGCTAGTAAATGTTAGCTAGCTTTCCTGGTAATATTGGTCAGTGTTTAAAGTAATTTAGCTACACAATCGGCTTTTGTGTTTGCTAGCTAACTGCTCAAGACACCGTTAGGTCATCTACGTTAGCAATCCAATGCGTTAAGTTAGCTGACATCAGCTGACGACTCGAGTCGAGCACAGTAACGTTAGTGTAATAATGTTAGTTCATTCATGAGTCACCTGACATCAAGACCCGTCTGTAATAATGAACCACTACTTCAGCTAGTATTCGAAATATCATGTGCTTTCGTTGTCTTCGTTTAAGTAAACATAAGTTACCATGAATACTTGTCATCCAAATAGCTAATGTCAACATCACCCTTCTGGAATTTGGCGTTAGCTAACGTTACCTATCTAACAGCCACAATCTTATTATACAACGTCAAGTCATCTTGCTGTACACCTTCCACTCGGATAAACCGAGAATCGAGATGGCAGTGCAGCATACTTAGACTGGTGTGTTTCCCAGGAACGTTATAGGGAGCCTACTAGGAAAGATGGGGCAGTAGAACATGACTAGCCAGTTATAGACCGCCTAGCCCTAGTCCAAGCTAAGGTACAGTTAACCTTATATATTAGGGTTATCTAATTAACCAAGGTTTACAGACATGTGACAGCGCAATCCATAATCCCTTTGCTAGCTGTCATAGGTTAGCGGAATGCAGACATCGATATCCGTTACTGTAGTAGACTTTACGAGTTTATCCTCCTGAATTCCTGTCCCATTTCCTGGGCAGCAAGAGCCTGAACATCCTCCGCTTCAACTCTCTCTGGCTTTAATGATCTGTGTGCTCCGTCCATTTTCGGTTGGCATTAAATGGATCAACAGTGACATTTGATAATCAGTTAAGATGATAAGTCAGACAGGGCCTCGTAGAGATGACTTTGTTTTTCCTGGCACGTTGGTAATTACTCCAGTATTTACATGCTTCTACATCTAGTAACAGAACATGTCACATAGCATGGTGTGCTATATTTAGCTAGAAAAAAAAACATTCTTCACACACATTCATCAAGGTATCTGTCTCATTTATCCATTAAAATTAACTGAGGGTGTGGTTTTCAGGTGGTTCCACCTAATCTGTGGTTTGCAGTGTAAGCATTTAGTTTGTCTGGATGTCCTACTGACTGAAATGAAGTATTTCTCAATGTGTTTAGCCTTTTTCAGGACTTATAGCAACCTGCCAAGTTCCCACCTGACTGCCTTCAACCAGGGGGGTTGAAGCACACAAACCAGCACAATGTCCTACGGAAAACCAGACAGCTATCGTACCCCTCCCCGAGACTTCAACAGCCTCATACAGACATGCAGCTCCAACATTCAGAAAATCACACAAAACAGTAAGTGATGGACATGAGTTTCCTGTCTACTAAATGGTTTTTGGCCTGGTTTGATTTGCTAACAGCACTGTGGGCTGTGTTGTTGCTGCAATGAAGAAAAGTAGAACATCATTTATGAAATCCTGAATGATAAAATCTAGACAATAAGGTTTCAGTTCTTACTCCCATAAGGTGTCAGTTCCTACTTATGTACTATTTTTATCAGTCGTCTAAAACACAGGGTCGGTCTCTCTGCAAACACTTTAAACTGGCTCTGAACATACATTGCAGACATTTTTGTCAAAGTCTTGAAAATCATTTGTCAGAGAAATATGATTTATTCTTTGCTGTTGCACAAGAAAGCTGTCTTGGTCACCCTTTTTTCATTGTACGTTTCTGCAAGATTAGGCCTATCATCACAGAGCACAATATTATTAATCTTCAAAGCTATGCTGATACATTTCCATTGAGCCAAATGACAAAAATGCACTGAGCTATCTGACTTCATGATTGACCACCTTGTGAATGAGCAACAATTTTTGAAGCTAAACTAAGATGAGAAAAAAAGTATTATCAGTTGGCTCCAAATTCAAACGAGCTCAGGCTGAGAATTCCGGGTATTCAAAACAAACTGGAAGTTAAAAGTTTCTGTGTAATTTTTACAATCAGAATCAAGTTTTAGCAGGGTAACCAAAACAGCTTTCTTCCATCTAAGGAATATCGGCAGAATGTATCCTTTTTTACTCATGCTTTTTATCAGCCCACAAGTAAACTGAACTACTCTAATGCCCTTGCAACAGTTAATGCTGCAAGATTTTCTACAAAAACAAGGAAGAGAGTGCATTTTACTCTTATTTTAGCCACACTGCACTGGGTGTCCGTATGTTTTAGAAGTCATTAATGGATACATCAATTCTATTTGGTATTGAACCCTCTTATATTGCAGATCATCTCTTATTTTATGTCCTCTACGACAATTCTTGTAAACACTCCCAATTAAACACAGCATTTCGGATAGAGCTTTTGCATACTATGCCCCTCAACCGAGCAACCCTGCTGAAAAGTATTTTTAAAATGAATCTTTAAACACATCTCTTCAGTTTAGTTTACAATTAGCAATATTCAATCTTCTATTCTTTTATTCTTTGTTATTATTTTTTAAAGGAACCGTATGTAAGAAATGAAATTCAATTAATCCCCTGATTTGTCAAGACATTGTTTTATTTCTTTTTTGAATTAACTGTTACAACTTGTTGATTTTCAGTAATGTCCAAAGTCAGTAGTTTATAAGCTCTGCTCTACATGGGTTATGTGGTTTTATCATTTGGTCACTGTATGTTTGGTAAATGCTATACAAGTAGAAATCCTATATTAGAAAATAATATTTATTAATTGTTTGTGTTTGTTTTACAGCGGCCCAAATCAAAAGCATGGTCAGTCAGCTGGGGACGAGGCAGGACAACAGTGAACTCCAGGATAAACTGTTAGTACCGCATGTAGCCTGTCATCATTGAAATACTGTTGGTCAGTGTTATGGTCTACTGACTGACCAGAACACTTTTCTTATTGATGTAGTTGTCCATGGTGTAACATGTCCATAATTGGTGTAACATGCCCAAAAATATTTTTGATGCATCATGCTAGTTAAAAAAAAATTGACTCATTTCCCATTTTTTATTTTTTGTAACATAGTTTTTAAAATAGTAACATGGTTTGTAAAATAGTTTTTACTTAATTGGCTTGGCATTTTTTCTTTGTGTGTGTAAACATATGTTGGCACTTTCATAAGGTCCTAAAATCATCTGTTTGTCTTTCAGCCAACAAATACAACACTATACAAACCAGCTTGCAAAAGAGACCAACAAACACCTGAAAGATCTGGGAACCCTCTCTCTCCCCATGTCCTCCTCTGAACAGGTCAGTGATTCTTTCTCTTCCTCTCTCTCTCTCTTCTCATTTCCCTTTTTTCCTCTCTGTGACCTGAGACGTGGATATGCACATTTAATGTGAATATTACCATACTCTTGTCTTGGGCCTCTACTATGAAGCCTGTACTACGAAGCAGGATTTTCGGGCTAGTGAGAACTTCACATTTAATCCTGGGTTTTCAAGTCAATCAGTAAGAGATATCAGAAAAAATAACTGATAAAAAACACTGTATATTGCCAATGCTTATGTATGCCTGTGGTTATTTGGGTTTGTGAAGCCAGCGAACGAAAATATACCCTGGGTATGTTGAACATGCCTTGTGGTATAGGCCCCTTGGAGTGTGTAACTTAGAAGCCAAATCAGGCGTGCTGTAGTAATACTGATCGTCTGAGATTGTGTTTTTTTGTGTGTGTTGTCTCTGCAGAGACAACAGAAGATCCAGAAGGACCGGCTGATGAACGACTTCTCGGCAGCGCTGAACAACTTCCAGGCCGTGCAGCGACGCGCAGCGGAGAAGGAGAAGGAGACGGTAGCCAGGGCCAGGACCAGGGCTGGCTCACGCCTCTCGGTACGCTATGTGCTACGCTAGCCAGCGTCCAGGAGCCTGTACTACGAAGCGAGGTTACTGGCTTATCTGGGTAACTTCGAGAGTAACTTGATCACGTGTGGCGTAACTTCCCGATTAACCCGTACTACGAAAGGTGGATATGTTTCAACAGAGGTATGCTGCCATGGCAATTTACGCTGCATCTCAAACCTGCTCCGAGCAGGTTATGTTCTTGGTTAACCCGAGGTTTCCGTTAACCACACATTTTATAAGTACCACCTCTCCACTAACAATTCGAAACAATGTCGGCGTACCTGGATGATCCATACGACATTGGAGCGCAAATCGTGAGGGGCTCTTCGCAGGGCGAGGGGTTTTAGAGACCGCCATATATTCTCTATGAAGAAATAGATTGTCCGCCGAAGGAATTCGTTATCTTTGTCAGATGATCTAGGCAGAAGTCTCTAATGTCACCCGTCATAGTAATGCCCTTACGTGGACATTCTTGTATTCCATCTAATCGGTGATGCTGAACATCTGAGCAAGAATACTGTATGTCCGAAAATAAATCGGACATAGGCCTAGCCTACAGTATGCTGAACATCTGAGCAAGAATAGCCTAAAATAAATCTGACATAGCCTACAGTAGGCCTAATAAATTAAAATCACCATTTTAACAAACTTGTTGAATTGAATGGCATATTACTGTACCCTGCACATAAAGGCTACACATTTCCACA
Source organism: Alosa alosa (assembly GCF_017589495.1). Classification (NCBI taxonomy): domain Eukaryota; kingdom Metazoa; phylum Chordata; class Actinopteri; order Clupeiformes; family Clupeidae; genus Alosa; species Alosa alosa. The sequence continues at coordinate 27,618,769 of NC_063208.1, forward strand.
GCACCATCCGACCGAATGCCTCCCTCAACCCCCTCCATAATCGGCCTTCCACTATTATTTGTGATGGCCACTCTGGTGCCTTACAGTAGTGTTCAAAGACACTTTTTTCTTGTTAGCTGTAAAACAGAGGCCAAGTGAAGGCTATAAGCATACTAGGCCTACATGTTTTCATAATTAAGAAATATTAATGCAAGCTATGACTATATAAACCACTATTCTGAATAACGTGTTTGTTTTCACCTGCTGCCATGTGCGTTTGACAATGGTGTTGTATCTGAAATGTTCACAGGATTAGGCATACACTAAATCAGTCAATGGGGGCTACTTAAACATTCAATTACTATAATCTATATGCCCACTTCTAAATTGTGTTGCATCTGTAGGCATTTCTATGAACTCAAAATAGGCAATTTAATTATTTCAACTCATTTCATACATTCCGCAAGCTATTAATCCTCCGTAACACATATTTGAAGAACATGTGGAAATAAAACTTTACTTTTAGGCATTTAGGCTACCCGATCTGCAATGCGTTGCCAACAGCCTGCCGACGTATTTTATTTTTGTCATAGAGTGGGTTTTAATTCCTCATAACTTGTCATAATAATTGTACATTCCTCATCCGTAAAATAAGGTGATCGCGTCATCACTGAACGTGGTGACTTGCGCTGCAACCCGCCCCTTTTATGTGAACGCGCACAAACTCCAATTAGGTTAACCCCGGTTCAACAAATCAACTTCATAATCAGCGTCGTAGTACCGATTAACACCACTTAAGATAACCAGGTTTTGTCAACCCCGGTTTAACAAAGTAACCCTGGGTTACATCTGGGTAGGTTAAGCTCCCTTCGTAGTACAGGCCCCTGCTCTATATCAATCAAAATATTGCTCTTTGTTCTGCTTCCAGTGGATGGAACAGTGCTGCAAGGTCGAAGCATGTCCTCTCTCAGTTCTTGTAGCTTTGCTTGTTTCTCCAACCATGACCCAGCTACACATTTCGGAAACAGTGAAAACAAAAAATACCTCTCTAACCAACGTAACATATTTAGCTGAAGTTAGCGATGCAGATGAAGTTCAGGAAGGCTCCTACGATGTCCACTTTATAGATTTCTGGTTTTAATTTTGGAAATTTGCCTGCCTCTCGTAGGCTACTCCTTCATGACTACAACTGACAGCTGTTGACAGTTGGCCTTTGCTAATTTGGCAACCCAAATAGGAGGATGCGGCAGCCCATCATTAATACGCTATTCTAGAATTAATTGTTTAAAACATAAACACAAATTCCAAGAGATTCCGCCCCATAACTCATTTTTTTACGGGTTTTATGGGTTATAGTAATGTTGTCAAATAAGCCATTACTTCAATTCATCGTGTTTCCTTACTCTCTGATGACATATGGTGATAATTTTTGGAATGGTTACAATTTATTTTCCATTATTTCCTACATACTGGTCCTTTAAGCCAGAGCCCTAGAGAGAGATAAGGCTCTGGGTTTAGCCTCCTAGAATGATTTTGAGATCTGAGTGTTCTGATTCTAAGAACTCCCTTCCCTTGGCATGATTAACTAAGAGAGTTTATGGGAGGGGAAAAGCCCAAAGACAGAAGGCCTAAAATGATTAGTAATCATTTATGTACACACAGAAGTGCAGATGCTATGGTTACAGCGTTTAGCAGATGCTTTTATCCAGTTTGACTTACAATACAGATTAATTTGGTATCATACATACTAATGGTGCATAGGTATGTCTCGTGCCATGCACATGCTATTTAAAGTGTAGTCTTTAGATTCGACAATCCTGTTACATCTTCTATGTTTCATCTTTAACAAATGATAGAAGCAGACTAAGACTGATTGACATGCACTTCTCATCTTCCTGTGTGTGTGTTTGTGTGTGTGTTTTCGCTCAGGCTGAAGATGGCGGCCATGACGAGCAGCTTGTTTCTTTCGATAAGTAAGTGCACCTTCCGATACACACTGCACTGTCACCATCAGCATCCAGCCAGGCTAATCATTAGCCATTAGTTCTCTGTCTCAATGACCCATTTCTGTCTGGCCAGCGCGCTCTCTCAGGGAGCACAAGTAGCATCACATCACTTCACAGCGCAGCATAGTCAGAGACTTTTTAATGAGGAGACACAGCACTCATCTCCCATAGAAACGTATGGGGCTAGTTCATAACGCAAACATGGCCGTCGTCTACACATACTGTATTCCACTCCTTCCACCGCCAAAAGTTGAACATATCGTTCCAATCATGTGGTATGTTGTGAATACATCGTGCCAATCATTTGTTGTGATCTTGCAGATGGAGCGAGGTTGGTGTTGTGAAGCCTTGCGCACACTCAGTTCTGCCTGAAATAGATGCTCGATAAGTGCCCAAAATGCGTTGCAATATGGCAGCCGAGTGGAGGGACTTGCCTAAAAGGACTTTGGTGTAGCACAGCGCAGCGTAGCCTCCTCGTTCCCCGACCCATTACTTACTGCTCAGCGGACTTATTGCTCCATGGCCTTGCCAGTAACACTGTAGACCTTGGCCTGTAGTTGTCCTCCCCAGCTGCTGTCCGTCTGTCTGTCTGTCTGTCTGTCTGTCTGTCTGTCTGTCTGTCTGTCTGTGTGGGGTTCCTTCTCTCTTAAGAGATATGTGTGACAGGCCTCTGTGCTGTCTGCCAGTTTGTAGTCCAAATGAGGGCTGTGGCCAGGCCGCCAGTTCTATGATGGAAAAGGTGAACATGTAGAGACTGAGAGTGTGTTTGGGGTGGTGGTGGTCGTGGGATAAGGGATCATTCCAATTGAAAACAAAGTAATCGAACGTGTTGCTAACGCTAGCTTGCATCACACGCCGTTAGGACATGCTGTCAGGAGGTACCACCACTGCACCCCTGAGCAAGGCACTTAGTTACCCTGCAGTTGGATTACTCTGGATAAGAGTGACCGTTGAAACCAATGTTTTTGTTTGAATGAGTGATTGGTATTCTGCTTTAAACCCACAGCCAAGATGATTGGGGTCAGACCACCACACAAACGGAGGAAGTGGCCATTACAGAAGAGGACCTGGAGCTCATCAAGGAGAGAGAGACTAACATCCGACAGCTGGAGGTGTGCAAACACACACACACACACACACACACACACACACACACACACACACACACACACACACACACACACACACACACACACACACACACACACACTAATTGGCAAATAGTGGCCTGCAGGTAAATTCCTGCTAGGTCCTTTCCACTTTTATGAAAACTTGTGACAAAATGGTCAGTTTCTCAGTATCTTATTGTATCAGTAGGTGCTCAGTTATTGAGCAGCAGAATTGCTATATATAACACAGCTTTCTGACACATTCTCCTGTAATTTTTTTGCTTCTGTACTTTCGCAGTCAGACATCCTAGACGTGAACCAGATTTTTAAAGACCTCGCTGTGATGATCCACGACCAAGGAGAAATGATCGGTAAACAACACAACTGAAGTGTCTTCATCATCCTCCTCTCTTCATCCTCCTCTCCTTTACTCCTTTAGTCTTTATTTAGCTTCTACAACAGAGCTGCTATCATTCTCAATTTGATGCACCAATATAGTGTCTGAAATTGTGACAAGGTTTCTGACAACCATGGAAATGTGTGTGTGTGTGTGTGTGTGTGTGTGTGTGTGTGTGTGTTTGCCTTAACAGACAGCATAGAGGCGAACGTGGAGAACGCAGAGGTTCATGTAGAGAGGGGAGCAGAACAGCTTCAGAGAGCTGCATACTACCAGGTACCACCAGCCCTTTATATGTTTTATTTTTTCCATGTCCTTTTCATCATTTAATAATTATCATCAAATGAATGTCCAGTCAAAATGAATGTAAGTAGGATGTCTGCTCCCATGTAAGGTTTTTAGGATCAGGCACCAGAGTTGCCTTGTTTTGTCCACACACCAAAGATATTTAGTTCACTGTCATATAGTAGTATAATATCTGGAAATATTAAAGTTAAAGAAGCTACAATCAAAGAATTTTTATGTATGTTCCCTTAAAAAATTACGCAAATTGATTAATCAATTACTTAGTAGTTGACAACAAATCAATTAATCGTTGCAGCCCTAGTCAGTGTTCTTTTTTTTTTTTGCAGTCTTATCTCTTATGAACAGCCTGAAAAGGTGTCAGTATTAGGTTTTCCAGTCATTACATCCTAAAAAGTAATTAGTCTCTCAAAAAAAACAAATTCTGATCTATGCTGTATTTATAAAAATCTAAATGAAATTGAATTTACACGTTCGATTGAATTCCAAAATTTTAAAGTCTGAGGAATCCTCTATGAACAGCACCATCATTGGTATTTGAATTATGATATAATTCAACTATCTTTTATGGCCCCTCTTTTAAGTGTCAATTTTTTTAAATTGTAGACATTTTTGTAGTCAGTTGGTTGTCTTGAAATGTAAATTTAACGGAAAGTTCGCTCTCACTCTCTCTCTCTCTCTCTCTTCACAGCAAAAGTCGCGTAAGAAGATGTGCATCCTGGCCATGGTGCTGTCCATAGCACTCACCATTCTGGGGATCATCATCTGGCAAGCGGCCAAGTGAAGAGGTCCTTAATTATCTCTGTCCACCTTTTTCACCATTTGTTTCTCTCATCCTCCACAAAACAAAACGACATACTCAGACTCGGTTCTTTATCAAGTGATTCCCTTCCCCGTCAAACCTAGTCTTGCTTTCCCCAAAAACACCACTGTGCTACATCCATCGTGAAATGATAGATAAATGACAGAGAAAGATGAGAGAAGAGTGAAGAGAGATTTTGAAATGCACGTATTTTATTGGAATGGTTGTAGTGCAGCAACACTTTTCTGAAATGGAACGCTGCTTGATGCACTGGGGTGAATTGCCGTAGACAGTCAGTCTGTACAAGCATTAAGCAGGCTTTTCCTCCTTCCTTTTCCATCTAAGGCCAAGCTCATTTTTCTGTAATTCTATTTATGTTCATGTGAAAGAGCAGGGCTGCGTGAGAAGACTGGAGCGGGAGTGTCTATGATAAAATTATTAATTAATCTAACATCTTGATTATTATCTACTATTTACTGCACTAACACTAGCATTGTCGTAACCACAGAGGCAAATTACTGTTCATGTTGCTATTTAATGATGTTATAAAATAAAAAAAAGGGTTGTGGATTGCAAATTTCAAAGCGAATATTGCTTTCCACACAAATACTTGTAAATTCCACTTTTTGAAGCTGTAGATTGTCGTTCTTTTATTTTTATTATTCTTTTTTTGTAAAACTTTACGTTGCAATATTGATAACTTCACAAATTGCCACACTCCACAAAAGTAGTTCTGCTAAATAAAATAAATATTAAAAAAATCATATTTTAACAAAGAAGCAACAGAGATTAGCATAGCTAGCAATTACAGAGAGTGCTTGCTGTAGCTGTATAAGTTAGCATTCATAAACTATTGTCCCATATGGAAAAAAAGTATGTCATGAATTTGGACTGAGTGCCCATGTTGTAAATTATGGTGACTTTTGAAGTGCTTAATATATGGTGGTGATTTCTGCAAATGTCTTGTAAAACTGACGTCTCAAATGGATTGTTGTAAGGAATGATTTGGATGTGTACATAACCAAAATGGGAAATGTTTCTTGATAAGAGGTTGTAAAAAAAAAGAAACGGACCTACACTTTTAAAACAAGCGAAAATGATTGTCTACTTGTTTTTTATTATTTCTATTTCTTCTAGAATATTAGTAAAACTGTCTTAAGAACAATTTCTTTGTTTTTTTTTTGTGTGTGTTTTGCATAACTTCTTCAATACATTGTATTGATGGCATACTGATCGCTTAGTGCCTGTCTGCTACATAGGTTTGTGTATGCAGAAGTATGCCACGCTCTGCCAAAAAGCAAGTATATTCCCAGCCATAGTGTTAGTCAGACCAGTGTCAACACCTTCATTGTATCTGCTTGAGGCATAACATATGTGTGTTGGACATTGAGGGCCCATGACGATGTTAAAAGATGTGCAAAGAGTCGTACATTTATAACTTGATAAAATCGTTACACTATAACTTTCTAATTGAATACCTTGAGCAGGATCCTTGGCGTAAACACTTGTGGGTCAGCTCCCGTCTGCCACACGATGCCTTTAGTTCCAGGTATTACACACTAAACTTGTTTCTTGAATTTGCTCTGTGAATTAGGGCCCAGAGACTCTTCATTAAAAAGAGGAGGCCCACCCTGCTTCCAGCAGGTGGCAGTGCTGTACAGCTTTTCAGGGAAGTTGAGGTTAGGGTTAGGCAGCGACCTTTACATTACATTTAGCAGACACTTCTTGACCAAAGTGACTTACATATGTCAGCTATATTACAACAGATCACATTGTCCCTAGAGCAACTTGGGGTTAAGTGCCTTGCTCAAGGGCACAACAGTGGAAGCCAGGAATTGAACCGACAACTTTCAGGCTACTGCACGCTAGCCCAGCTCCTTAACCACTACACTACCACTGCCCTGTGACCTTACACATGGAGCTGGGGTTAGGGTTAGGCAGCGACCTTACACATAGAGCTGGGGTTAGGGCAATGGTTGTCAAACGGGGTCGGCAAAAATATTGGAGGGGTCGCGAAATGATTTGCAGTCTGGATTAAAGACATTTTTGTGAAGGTTTTTAGGTAAAGGCTGCCATTGACATAATGGCTTTGATGTTGACATAGCCTACCTATGAGAGAAGACATTTTCTGCCTCTGCTTCCGATGCCCATCTCACAATATTTTGAAACCAAATTCCTCCGGTTAGAAAGAAGGGGGTTGTGAGCCCATGTTTTTTGGGGGGTCGCCAGACAACTGTGTTAGGGTTAGGGTTACACAGCGACCTTACACATGGAGCTGGGGTTAGGGGTAGGCAGCGACCTTACACATGGAGCTGGACAGGAATACCATCTTTGGGATCTAGATCTAGATCTGTTTTCTTTTTTTTTTATATATCTGGATCTTTGTCCCCCTCTGGCTCTAGTTGGAGATGATCAGTATGTTCAAGGCCCCGTCCTTTGAAGTCTCCTGAAGGCCTGTGGGATATTGAGCTATCTATGACTGGCACCAGTTTGCAAAAACAAAATAACACACTCGGTTCTTTATTGAAGTAATTCCCCTTAATGACTGCAAGATATATAAATCAAAAACAAAATTTTAGATCGATATGTTCTTTCTCCTCAATGGCTCTGAACAGAACAAAACAGAAACATTTTGGAATTGTCACTGGCAAATGATGAAGTTGGTCTGGTAAGATTGGCAGGCTTGTGCAGTTAATTGAGGAATTCAGCTGCGCCTTTCTTTTACTTTTGCCAATCCTTAAAAATCAGTTGGAGTTAGAGCAGGGCATAGTGAATATAGGCACTTGTGTGATACCTGAGTAATCTAAAGACCAATTAAATGGCTTCCTTGCCCAGTATATTTTATTCATTTTGTCGCTGTTGTTCACATCTTCATGACCGGCCCAGAAGTAACTGACTTTGCTGTAATTCTTTGTAGTTTGTAGTCCAAATGTATTGTTTCTGCTTAGAGGCATTTCTGTTTATTGTCTGACACTAGAGCAGCACTGAACACTCTCCACAGCAACTCCAAAATGTTTCTCCCATAATGCATTCACTTTTTTGCAGAAGCGTTGACAGCGCAGGCAAGGCGTATAGGAAGTTTTTATCACCACATGCACGTATACCGATGGGAGTCGTCGTTTTTTATCACTTGGGCCCGCGCACACCATCCACAGGGCCCAAGAAATACCAGAAAGTTAAGAAAGATGTAACGGCGTGCTTGAGATACATTATGTTGCAGCCCCTTGCATCATAGGGCGGGATGACTGAGAAACTGATGAGGTCTCCAATTTTGTGTGCTTGTTAAGCTAGTTGAAAATTGTGCAAAGTAGGCAAACAGCAAAGGGGGATCACAGAAGGTTGAGCAGCAGCAGTCAGCAACTGAAAGCAGTGATGGATTTGGGCCTGGCGTCTGGGAGAGGTTGGACACGCGTCCAAGATGAATTTTGTTGGAAGGACTGTGAGGTCGCGGAACGCACTGTGGAAAAATGGGGGAATGAGGGGGGGGGGGGGGGCATATCCGTTCCAGCTTATCCGGACTTCAGGGCTTAAAACAGCCACACCTGTGTCGATCATAGAGGGTTCTGGCTATAACCGAATTGAAGTCACTGGCTATGCAGAAATGTGCCAGTGGTGCTGCTGACCTCTCTGGCGGCCTTTGGCCATTTCTTTGCCATCCGCCATGTCGTCTGTGCGCGTAAGGTGTTTCCGCCTCTCCTCGTCCTCGCTTCTCCGCCAGCTGCAGTTTATATATCGTTTAGTCGATGTTCCATAGACACGTCTGCGACTGTGGACAAGGCTGACCTAGTTTCGGCGCATCTTGACGAGGTTAGCCTCGTGTAACCTCTGATCATTTGTACAGTTTAGAGGTTTTCGGGGGCCCCCGCATATTCCGCCATGCTGCAAACGAGCTGGCCCTCCCCCTGCCACAGTCAACTGATGGTGCAGAGCACGAATGGCAGTAGGCTCTCTAATTACGGCAGATATCGCATTACTCCTTTCTCACGAGGAAGGCGGCTTAATGGTGGAGAGTAAACAACTGAGTCGTTGCCACAGAGGGCTGTGGTCTTGCGGCATTATGTCACATCCTGGTCTGTTCTCCATTTAAGCCTCTTTGAAGGTGTTGGGCCTCCCACCTCAATCCCCTTCTCTGCTATAAAGAGAACACGTTAACCACTGTTCATTTGTCATGTCAGGTGTGTGCCGTTAGGAAGCGAAAAATCTGTTTTTGCAAGTCTCGACAATTTAAATGGCTCTCAAAGGACATTTGGGGGACGGGGTTGAGTGTGTGTGTGTGTGAAAAATAAATCATCACTTTTTCCCCCATGTTCCTAGAGTGTGACGTGAGGCAGTATCCATCACTGTGGAAGGTGTGAGCATAACTTGTGCCTGTTTATGTCTGGTGGTCTTGATGGTGCTCCTCAGATCTCACACTCTCAGTCATCGGTGAGTTGGACATACTTTTTGGCTTCTCCCACCTCCCATAATGCCTCACTGTCACATTCCTCCTAATTATGGCCTGCGCTTGGATGCGGCCGCCGCTCCCTGCCACTCGTACAGTTATATAAGAAAACCGCCAACGAATTTGAAGTGTGGCGCGTTGATGAGAGGTGGTGTTATAACACCCCTACTCGTATTCCCTCTGGATTCTTATTCGCCCTTTTTCCGTTTACTCTATTCCTTATTTAGAGTTATTCATTTGGCAAAATGAATGTCAATTATTACAAGGGCCATTCTCCCCAGAGCAACTTAGGGTAAAGTGCCTGGCTCAACGGCACAGCGGTCGCTGTCGGGAATTGAACCCACACTACTGCATGCTAGCCTAGCTCCTTAACCACTACACTACCACCGCCCCATTGTATCATGGTATTAAGACTCTGTATCTGTTGAGATCATGCATATGTTCACAGCAGTCACAGTGTGTCACTTATTTTCTTGACATATAGTCAGTGACTCTGCATCATGTCATGGCTGGACTGAAAGCCAGATAAGAGGGTGAGATGTGGAGAAAGAGAGAGAACAGAGAGAATATGGAAAGGAGAAATCTCCAGCCTCTTTCAGCCTCCCATTGGGAGCTCACATGTCTTGGCTGAGGGTCACCCACGTTTCTTGGTGTTCGTTCGGTGTCTGTTTCACTCTGCCATGCAAACAGCTGACTAACCACAGCGGGCCGAGGCGAGCGCTCGGCCAGAGAGACTCTCCAAAGGTGCAGAAGGGACACGGGAGGCTTTTGAAAAGCCAGGGCTCTTTTTTTAGAGGGGTGGGGGCAGATGAGGAGGAAAAGAAACCCTGGGCTTAGAATTAAATCCAGCTGCCACCACCCTCCCACATCAGCTATAAAAAAATGTCAAAGTAAAACATTACATAGACGTCGATGTAAAAGCGTGAGACTGTAATACACAACCTGTCAGTTTTGTTTTTCAAAGATTTCTTGATGGGTCTGTTAGACATCAAGTGGTTTGTATTAAAACAGCCTTGCGTCTGACCCAAGCCCCCGTGGCGATCTGTGTTTTGAATTTAAGCACACGTTTGGGTTTTAAAAGGTTTAATAACGTTTGATATCTTTTACGATAGGTATACTGCACAAGCAGAGCTTTTAAAAATATTTAGTTTGCCTCACTTAAAACAAAGTGCCACCATAGTTGCAGAAATAATAATACCTTGTGAGAACTTGCATGGACATTTACTAATTTGAATATGACTTTGTAAGACTGGTATATGCATGATCTCAACAGATACGGAGAGTCTTAGTACCTTGATATGACTTGTACAAGCCAATGGGACCATGAGTCTCACCTTTGCTTCAGCATTTGGAATTGTGTACATTCCAAATACTCTTGTCATGAATGCCATGTCAATTCTTGCAACATGTTTTATGCACATCAGTTGCTCCTGCATATGAAGATGTCTGTCCTGTATGACACACTGCTGTCATTGCAAGGCCTGGTTGGCTGGCGTAGGTCAAGCCCCTTTTGTGTGTGTGTGTGTAAACATGTGCCACTGTGCTTTATGTGCTGTTCCCTCTACTTCGCAGTCAATGCGGTAAGAGCAAACCACAGCTTTCAGAGGAGAACATGTCCCATTACAAAGGCTGCTATGTGCTTCCTCATTCAGCTTAGCCGTGGCTGATGTGGGGGGAGAAAAGTGCAAGCACTGCAGCATGGCAACAACACTGGGTTGTGTACTATGTTGATACGTGGTAAAAACTGGATTATCATGTACTTTCTGCAGGGGGAAGTCTTGACTCGACACTTTGCCGTGGAAGAAACGACGGGTCAAGCACGAAGCTTGATTCTCGCGAAAAAGCACACAAAAAGAAAATAAATAAAGGGGTGTTCCCATTGGGACGGTGTTTACATTCCATTGGGTTGTGTCATATTTTCCACGAGGTTCACTCAGGGATAATTGGCGGGTGCAATGGGTTGCAGATGTTGGGTCACGGCTGGCGTACCGAAGACCCCTTGGGTGCCCACGCTGGTGCAAGAGACTGGGCAGTACAAAGAGTTAAACTGCAGAGGACGTGGCCAACCCAGGAATCGGCCTCAGGAGCCAACACTACCCTGATGTAGCTCTTTCATCTCCATACATTACATTTACATTCAGTCATTTGCGTTCAGTCAAAGCAATTAACAGTTGAGGAGGAACAATCAGGCGTCAGTGAAGCAGAAATCAATCAGCAGGCACAGTGAGTTAAGGCTTTGCTACATTACATTAGCTGCACTACTTTCCCATCAAACATTCTGTGGTTGGCTGTTGCGTGTAGCATTTGATAGTGATGTTTGCTGGGTGCTGTGAATTTGAATGGTAAAAGTGCTAGAACAGACCACTGAATAGGTCGCTGAGCATAACTGGTTCCCTTGATTTTTACTTTTTTGTCGAACTGAAGCTTCCATCTTCAAGATGGAGCGAGTGTGTTTAATGGGAAATGAAACGGGTGAAAAGCATCATGGGTATTTGCAAGTAGGGCAATGGACAAGGGCACAGTGCCGTGCTTTCAGGACATTGCGAAGCCTCGGCAACGCAGCAAGATCCTTGGCCTTGCCAAGCGAATGGAGAGGAGACATGGCTGTTTGTGCATGAAACCCTTGTCATCAGTTCCCACCCAAAATCTCCAGAGGGATTCAAACGAGCTGGAGAAATATATCAACCACTCCCTTCTCTCTCTCTCTCTCTCTCGCTTTCTCTTTAGTCCTCTTTCCCCATCGCTCTCTCTCTCTCTTTATCTCTCTCTCTCTGTTGTGCTTCCTGCTTTTTGGCTAGTGTTCTACACTCATCCCTCGGTTGTGTCGTTGCCAGAGGTATGGGTGATTTATTGGTGGGCGTGAGGACAAGGAGCTGGTGCATTTATTTATGGATCCGTCCGTATTGCTAACTTTCATGACGTCAGATGGTGTGTGAAATGTGGCTTTTAATCATGTATTCGGCACCGCGCCCCACCCATGCGTGAAACGCTGAGCGAAGATCTCCAAGGCCTGCTCTGGCTCAGCCTCCCTGCCGCTCGCTGCTCACTGGATAATGTGTGTTAACAACCGGACAATAAATTACGTTGATAAAGTATATTTTCCGAGCTATATTATTTTAAAACAGAGGTGACTTCATGTAGGAACGTTGAAGGACAATTTCGCCTTTGAGGATTTGCATGCGACATGGCTGGTCCCCCCCCCATCCAACAGAATGAGGCCATGCAGACAAATGGGCCTGTAGGGTGCAGGGGTGATGCGTTGCATGCAGTTGCCTCCCTCTGTGTTGTTTAGAGGTAGCCAAGGAAGCTCGTCGCCGTCCCTGGCTGCCCGTCACTGTTTCCAGTATTTGTGGAGAGGGAGAGATCAACTGTACCCAGCTTAGGCGGCAGTTGCGTCTCGCTGACTCCTGCTGTTGGTTTCCATCAGCCTCCCACATCACAGTTCCAGATCTCTGGGAGGTCACCGTCTCACCTGTAGTATATCATAGGTATTGGGATATGTGTATGCCAATGCAATAATTAACATTTTGCGTTTTTATCAACATCAATGTTGTGCCGGTATCATTTATCATTGCTGTTGAACACTATTGTGTGTATCTCCTGCCCTCACCTTTGATTCATCACTACCATGGTGCTGCATGCATGGACCAGATGTTGGCCTTTCTTCACCATATTTAATGTGAATAACTGTTGTGAGCGGAGAAAAAACTGATTTGATGGCGTAACATCACTGAGTGGAAAGAACATCTAAACTGTGCTTGGTCAACAAAACATTTGCATATTATTTTGCACGAAGCTGCAGAGGAAAGTGCCAAATGGGAAAGAGAGATGTGTGATTGTGAGAATGTGTGAGATTAACTTTTTAAAGCCGTTGAGCCTTAGACCATTAGCCTCAGACCACCTTCCACCACAGCTTCAGAACATTTTGGAGGACACCACACACACACACACACACACACACACACACACGCACACACACACACATACATAAACCCACATTTTTATTTATTGCTTATAATAGCTTTAAGGAGAGCTTGAAACAGTGCAACATTTTCACAGCTTTTGTTTGAGATTGACCTGCCATGTTTCTTTACCTAGCAACAACATGTGCTAATTTGAATAGATGCTTTTACTGGGACATTCCAGGAGGGGTAATCCCTCCAGATATATAGTGTGAAGCCCAGTAAGATCCACTGGACTCAACATCTTGTGTCTCAATCCTTGTTGACGTACCACAACACGTCAGACAGGAAGATGGAGTGAGAGAGTGAGGGACAGAGAGAGATGGAGAGAGAGATCAACTGTACTCAGCTTAGGGCTGCTGTCTCTCAGTGGTTACTCTTGTTTTGTTTCCATCTCTCTGTTGGTCTCCCGTGACACGGCAGCCCCACGCAGGCGGCCGCCCCTGTTCACTCCCCCCTCTGCTGGACGATGGCAGCCCCACGCAGGCGGCCCTGTTCTTTCCCCCTCTGCTGGACGATGGCAGCCCCAGTGGTGCCCTCTGGCATTCTCACACAAGGCCTGGAAAAAATGTGCTGCTGCTGTTTTTATTTTTTATTCTTTTGGAAACATTTGGCAGGAAAACCCACCCCATCCCCCCCATCCCATCCCATTCTCTTCTTCCATCACTACTGTCAACAACACCCCCCCCCCCTCCACACACACACACACCTCACACACACCTCACAACTGAACCCCTGCACACACACACACCTCACAACTGAACCCCTGCACACACACACACCTCACAACTGAAACCCTGCACACACACACACCTCACAACTGAACCCCTGCTCAGCCTCTGTGGCTCGACTCGGTCAGTCAGGCTCTTCTTAGCTTTAGTCTTTTCCATGGCGGATCAACACAGATCCCCTCCAACCCCCTCACACACACATTCTTCACACACACACACGCACACACACACACACATACACACACAGACACATACACACATAACATGATCCAGATGCCAGGGTTCCCCCAAGAGGAAGGAGGTCTGTGTTAGCCGCCGTGGAATAGTATCCATCCCTCGGTGCCTGCAGGAACTGATGGGAAAAGGAGCATGACAGGAAAGTGTGTGTGTGTGTGTGTGTGTGTGTGTGTGTGTGTGTGTGTGTGTGTGTGTGTGTGTGTGTGTATGTGTGTATATGTGTGTGTATGCGTGTGTGTGTGTGTGTATGATGTTTTCAGCACTTGAATTTGTTTCAGTAATCTTGTCCTTCTGTCTCTCTTCTCTTTTCCCTCTAGGTGGATGACGGGAATGGAGTGGGATTGTCTTCAGTGGCTTGCAACAGTATTCGCCCCCCTGAGGGACTGTTTTCCGGTTCTACGATACGGTTTTAAGATACTTTCACATATGAATTTTCCCAATCAGAATTTCCATCATGAAGTCATAATAATGAGGGATTTTGAACAGGGCTTTGACCTGACCTTGAGCCTCTCCAGTATTGCTTTTGTATTGTGCTGTGGGTACTAGGCCTACTGGTAGGTACAGTAATCCCTCTTACAAACCTTTGACTTTTGATCAGTGGGGCAATTATTATTTGTTTTTATTTTTTGTGAAATTGTTTATGTCTTGGTGTCACGGGAACGCTGGCGACTATACTGCTCCGTCTGGCATCTTTTGTCTTGTGTGTCTTGTGTCTTGTGTGTGGAGCGCTTCGGGTTGCCTTCTGTGCATATAAAAGTGCTATATAAATAAAAGTGACTTGACTTGACTTGACTCCAAACTTGTTTTCTAGCGATATTATGTAGATTTGAGTTCCATTCATACTCACTTAAATTCTTATAAAAGTTTCTCCAGTTCCTGCAGAAAATATCCTCAAAGCACGAGGTGACGAGGGCCAAATTTCACAATTGTAAAGGTGTTTGTTGGGGCATCAGCATGGTCAGATACCTACCTCTTTGAGTGTTGGCCTAAAAGCTCTATTTAGGTCTCATAAGAATCTTAAGCAACCTCTATGTTTTGATGTCGATCTTCTAAAACCATGGCTTCTTTTTCTTCCTTCCAATCGAGTTTTACTGATTGAAAACAACAAATGACCCAAATATCTTTGTTAGTTGTGAAAATCTTGACTTTAGAGGGGAAGGGACAGTAGGGGTGAATACCTTTTCAAGCCGCCATAAGTTATATAACATCAACATCAGCCCTGGACCACAGACCCCACTAATGGTCATCTCTATGCCCTACACTACCTGCTGCATGGAGCCTACACACACTGTTGTGTTTCGCTACATACTGGATTAGTTTACTGTGAAAACACACACACTCATTCTCTCATTCTCTCATTTTCTCTCTCTCTCTCTCTCTCTCTCACACACACACACACCCACACATATCAGGGGGAATGCCGTAACGTGAGCATGTTTTCCCAACCTGCTAAATCATTTGCCAGCAAAAGTACAGCACGCAAGTGAAGGGATCATTTTGACTTGGAAATTGGCAGGGGTGGAGTGTGTGCGTGTGTGTGTGTGGCAGGGGGGATTGTAAGGAGCAGGTCTATGTGACAGCCAAGGGTATTTTACACCCCCTCCCCCATGTGGATTTGGCCACCGCTGCATTAGTGTTTTGAAGCTAACAGACGGCTCCCCAGCCTCCATGTGATCCTCACCTAGTCCGTCACACAGGAAATGGATGCTCTCACTGTGGAGGCCGAGGGCTCACGAGCCCCTATCTTTGGGGGACACAGCTAGGTCAGGGGCCAAAGAGTTTGTGCGTATCAAACAAAAGCTGTGAAAATGTTGCACTGTTTCAAGCTCTCCTTAAAGCTATAAGCAATACATAAAAATGTGTGTACGTGTGTGTGTGTGTGTGTGTGTACATATGTATGTATGTATGTATGTGTGTGTGTGTGTGTGCATATGTACTGTATGTGTGTGTGTGTGTGTGTGTGTGTGTGTGTGTGTGTGTGTGTGGATGTGTGCATGTGCGCAGAGTGCATGCATGCGTGTGTGTGTGCATATGTGTGTGTGTCTGTAGGGGCGGTTTGGCAAGCAGGAGCCTGTGAGGAGCCACTAGACAGTGATACACTAGGGAGAGTTTATTGCAGAGTAGTCATGGGCTCCAGATCTTTGGGGGACAAAACTAGGCCAGGTGCCAGGGACTAGAGAAATAGTGAACGTGTGTGTGTGTGTGTGTGTGTGTGTGTGTGTGTGTGTGTGTGTGTACATGTGTATGTGTGTGTGTGTGTATGTTTGTGTGTGTGTGGGGGAGGGGGAGTGTTGCAGTCGAGCTGGGGCCTGTGTGTTGGGCGGACAGACTTGGGAGTGTATGTTGTCTGCCAAGTTTGTAATGATGAGTCCATGGGCCTCTCCTCTCCTCTGTCACCACTCCTGCATGGAGATCATGGAGCGAGCCGAACAAGTGTGTATGTGTGTGTGTGTACGTGTGTACCTGTGTATGTGTGTATGTACGTACATGTGTGCTGTGTGTGTGTGTGTCTGTGTGTGTGTGCGTGTACGCGTGTTTTTGTGTGTTCATGTGTATGTGTTTACATACGTGTGTACCTGTGTATGTGTGTGCATGTGTATGTGTGTACGTGTGTACTAGTGTATGTGTGTGTGTGTACGTGTGTACATGTGTATGTGTTTGTAATGCACAAGAATGCTTTAGTTGTAACTATATCGAATTGAGTTCCTAATGTATTTCTCTGCTTCCGTGTAGCTCTCTGTCCCTTGAGCTGGCACATGCATGGGTCGTAAGGGCACTCGCTGCATTCTATAGTGGGCAGTGTCCCCTCCATCTTCACATGTGAGGGACATCTGTTATGGCACTGGTTACCATAGCATTGTGTCTCCTCCCAAGTGACACACACATATACACATACATACACAGCACAGACACACAAACACATACACAGCACAGACACACACACACACACACACACACCAGGGCCATACCATGTCGCATGTGGATGTGCTTAACATTCCGTGTCCCCTCCTCCTCCTCCTCCTCCTCTTCCTCGGCTCTCTCCTCATCTCCCCTGGGTTTTCCTCAGCCTGTGAAGGCCCCTTTGTGTTAAAGACAGAGGACCAGACAAAGACAGAAAGAGGAGGGGAGGAGGGGTCATCATATACGTGCCCCAAATACCCCCTCACCCCTCCCACCCTCCACCCCTCTCTTGTCGGAATGGGCTCTCTTCAAAAGTGGAGAATTCCCGAAAGCGATTCCCCGGCGCTCCGAAAATAGACGGAAAGGTGAGGAGGGGGCAGGCGAGAGGCTTTGGTGGTGCGGACAGATGCGCAGATGCTCCGGCCCTGAGGGGCTCCTCGATAGAGAGCCCTCTTCCGCTCCTTAAACACTCCCTGGTCCCCTGTTAGCCGTGTTGGAGTGAATAGGGACAGGATGGCAGACAGCACAGGCCTTACAGGGTTATTGATGAGCCTTTATGGTTTCCTAGCATTGGTCCTTATGGGGGTCAGTTTTGTTTTGAAGACTGCGGCATTTTACGACTCATGGTCACGCCAGCAAGCATGCAGTTATGGTTGAAAAAGGGCTTTAAAAAGGCACATGTTTGTGTGTGTGTGTGTGTGTGTGTGTGTGTGTCGTCTTTGTCTGTTTGTATGTGTGGGTCTGATATATGTTCATGTGTGTATGGTAATGTATGTGAATGTGTGTGTGTGTGTGTGTGTGTGTGTGTACGTGTGTGCTTGTGAGAGTGTGTATGGGTGCATGTTTGTGTTTGTGTGTGTGTGTGTTTGTGTGTATAAGAAAGTAGTGCAGTTCTTCAGCAAACCCATTCAAGTGTTGTTGAAGTGCCTTTGGGTTCCAGGCTGAAACGTGTGCAGTACACTGTGTTAGATTACTTATGGGTTGTCACACATTATTGGATTTTTTCTTGTCTGATGTAATCCTCTCTTAGGTTTTCTGTGTGTGTGTGTGTGTGTGTGTGTGTGTGTGTATGCGTATGCGTTTGTGTATGTGAGTGCGTATAAAGCAAGTTTGTGTGTGTGTATTGGCGGTGAGTCTATGTGGGCGTATGTGACATTTGTGATATATGTCTCTGTGTG
>NC_063208.1:27641814-27649314 GCF_017589495.1 Alosa alosa
AGCTGAGCAGGGGCACTGATTGTAAAGTAGCCTACAGTTAAGAAAATGGATCGATTTCTGAGAGGAATGAAGTTGGTAGGCTATGTAAGATTTGCTTATTTACCTTTTCATCCAACATATGTCCCTCGTCGTGAAATGATTGAATTATCGTTTTGCCGCTTGCTAATAGCCATGTATGCTAGTTAGTTAGTTTCTCTAGTCATTCCAGTTTACAGGCTGGCTAACGTAGCTTGAGTTAAGTGATGGCCGTCTATTTTGTTTCCAGTTTAAACATACTGTATTTTCAAGTAGACGTACAGTCCGGAGGGAACAGTGATGGAAAGTAAACTTTCTGTTATGTTGTAGATTAAAAATACATTGTAGGCTAAAGTCTTTCTGTCAAACTTGTTGTAGATCTGCCCAGTGAATGGACATGATCTGTAGCCCATGTATTGTATGTAGCCCTACATAATATTATTGCCGTTTAATTTGAGCGGTGTGATATTCAAATATTTTTTTTCTTCTACATATGACCTGTAGTGTTTAAAAGTGAACTAGTGGTTAGAAATTGAGCACAATATAGTGACCAATCTTGCTGGTTTATGTTGGCATGTTCTGATTGAAGTCAGCGGCCATAGTGGCATGATCAGTCCAAAATGGCGAAAGCCTCTTTCATCCCATATCCCTTCGCCTCTTTCATCCCATCTCTCCTTCCTGCATTCTTTCTCTCCCATCTTTCTTTCTGTTCTGCTGTTGCTCCCTCTCTCTCCTATAGTGACCAAAGCACATTTCATGCCCTCTCTCTCCCCCACCCCCTCCCTGCTAGCCTCTGTGTTGTGTCCTGTCACTGCGTCCGTCCAGGCTGAGGCGGAGACCCACCCCTGTGCCGGCCTGGAGAGCTGCCGCAGGAGCAGCCGGGTTGGTGCCAGCGGTATTTCCGCTCGCCCAGCTCGCTAGCTCCATGCCCAGGGGGCCGACCGCTTCGGCTCCTGCCAACCCCGAGCAGTCAAAACAGCACCCCCACTGCCCCGACCCTCCTCCTCAAAAAAGAAATCCCATTCCCCCTCCCTCAACACTCAACAATGTTCCATCGCTCTGTTCGCATTGCACCCCCCATTTACCATGAAGTCTTTCCATCTCATTATGCCACTGGAGCTAGAAGTCGAGTTGGAGTCTAGTTGGCTTCTGGTCACTCTCTGGTCCACCTGCTGTCTTAGGTCAGTCTATTATTCTTTCTCTCTCTCATTTTCTCTTACACTCTTGTCTCTGCCCCCCCTCTTCTCTCTCTGTCTCTCTCTCCTCTCTCTCTCTCTCTCTCACACACACACACACACACACACACACACACACACACACTTTAGGTTCTCTTGCTTGGTTACTGTAGTCTCACTTGCTTGTGAATTAAACCTGGTATCTTTACAGTGGTTCCAAAACATTTCATTGCTAACCTCTCTGATAAGATAGCTATCCTTACAAAAATATAGGCTAAATAGTAGACCCTGACCATATAAGCACATAGTAGGCCCAAATCATATAACCACAAATGAACTCATCAACTAATAGGTTAGTTACAGGCTACTATGCTGTAAGAGCCCTGCCAAACTAAATTGAGCCCATATCTATTTCCCCTCCCCCTCCCCCTGCACCCCTTTACTGTAACTCTGTGCAGAGAGAGAAAGAGAAAAAGAGAGAGAGAGAGAGAGAGAGTCATAACTCAGAACTCAGCGTGATCAGCACCTTTAGAAACCCATAGCCTGCTAATCCTACCACTGTCAATATGCAACATCTGTGCATCCAGTCCGTCCTGTGGCTATTTAGAGGAAATGGCCCGGGCATGCAGTGGCCTCAGAAATAACACAAGCCCTCCACTCTGCTGTAATCTCTTCACACAGGCGGCACCTGGACATGGGTCCATAATAATCTGTGCACAGTGTGTGCAGAGCACATTGTATTGTCTGTTGTATAGTTTTCATTTTAGTTTTAGAGTTTTCAAAATCCCTTCCTTAATTTGAATCCAAAAGTGTTTTGCCTCACAGTGATATTGCTAAATATGTTGTGTGTTCCTCTGTAGTGCCTGAGAAATGAAAACCCATTCCCCCGTAAGTGTGACGCAAATACATGCGTAACTGACAACACACACTGACTTGTCTTGACTTGACCTCCGAGACAGGGCCATACCTTACAGCAGGAGGGCATGAAAAGAAAAGGTCAAGCACAGGATGGGTTACAGGAAAGACCTACTCTCTCTTTCTCCTTCTCTCCCTCCCTCCCTCCCTTCCTCTCTCTCTCTCCCTCTCTCTCTCCCTCCCTTGCTCTCTCTCTCCCTCTCTGCCATCATCTCTCTGTTTCTTCCTGCCTTCCTCTCAATAGCCTCTCTGCCTTTCTTTCTCTCTCACTCTCTCTCCCTTTTTCTCTCCCTCTACTTCCATCCCTCTCTCTCCCTCCCTCTCTGCAGCTCTCTCTCTCACCACCTTTTTGTCCCTTATTCCCCCCATCCTATCCTCGCCTATCCTCGTTACTCTTCACTCTGTCCCTCCATCTGGCCGTCCTTGCGGAGGTGGCTGCCATGGCAGGAGGACTCTGCAGTGGACACGGTGTCCTTGCCTCAACTGCCAACGGTGGCATGCGTTGCTTTACACTTTTCAGGGGCTTCCTTGAGTTCTTCTTCTCACAGTCTAATGGAGTTTGTCTTTCCAGGCACACAAGTCTCGATTGTGTGCACTGGTGTGTGTGTGTGTGTGTGTGTGTGTGTGTGTGTGTGTGTGTGTGTGTGTGTGTGTGTGTGTGTGTGTGTGTGTGTGTGTGTGTGTGTGTGTGTGAGAGAGAGACAACATATGACTTTCTTCTTTTCTTAGACCTTTGGCTATTTTTTCTCTCATACACACACACACACACACACACACACACACACACACACACATCCAAACATTCCCTCACTCACACAAATAACCTTCATTCTCTCCCTCTCTCTCTCCCTTAATACACACGATACACATTCTCTCACTTTTTCTCTGTCTCTCTCTCTCTCTCTCCCCTTTAACACACACACACACACACACACACACACACACACACACACACTAATCGAGCCAATGTGGAAAACCATGTCTGCTGCAGTGCTTTGCATTCCTGCGGTTTGAGTGGTACTTCCTGCCGTGAACGAGAAGCTCCGCTGCAGTTAGAGAACATTCCACACCACTTGTACCCCCAACACACACACACACACACACACACACACACACACACACACACACACATTTTTATTAGTTCTGTTTGTATTTGTTGGTTGGAGGCTCAAAGTAAGAAATCAGAAGCAACAAAAGCCTGGGGCCCTGGATGTGGTGTTTACATAAGTCACGGATGATGGTTTAGTGCAAGGCCACTGCTGCAACACAACTGCTCAAATGCAGGTTGTTGTCCACCATTGGCATCCGTCATGTGGTTCATATGAGCTTCGTCCTGCCAGAACACCGCACAGGGGTCATTGGACAACTCCAGGCATTCCATACCATGGACACTACAGGCATTCCAGAAGCCTTTGAACACTGATGCCAACAAATCATTAATAATTAGCATTGTTGAATAAAATGTTTGTTTACACTCTGCACATCCTAATAATGATTATGATTATGAATCATTATGAACATCTAAATACCAATTTGTGCTACAGTACGTATGCCTTTAAATACTGAATACTATGTCAACAAATACCAATCGCATGATATGTGTCTGCTATTATTGCCATGTTAGACAGACTATGACCCTAATTTAAATGACAAAGAGCAAAGTCAGGCAATGAGCAAAGTGTCTCATTCATGAACTAAAGAGTTTGTGTGGTGAGTGAGAGATTCATGAACTAAATGAATGTTTGTGTGGTGAAAGGGAGAATCCAACTCGCCTAGCAACATTGTGCATAGGATCTTGCTCATGATTTTACATTAGCAAATATAAGTCTTGAATTTAGCTTTAGAAGTTTAGGCTTTGCACTTTGCCCATCATTTAAATTAGAGCCCAGTGTCATCATGTGTCAGAACTGAGGCAGGGCCATCCGATAATAAGCTGTTGTCTTGGCTACCAGTGTGGAAAATAGAGAGAGAACAAAGGGCTGTCAGCTGTGCAGGACCGGATGGCACATGGACGTCACATCATCACCATGCTGGGCTCCGTTTAGTGCTGTCTAATTGCAAATTACATGTAATGTTTACGACACACCTGCGTCACAGTCATGCGCGCGCGTCGCGTGCGTGCGTGCGTGTGTGTGTGTTAGTGTGTGTGTGTGTGTCTACGCCTGAGATTTTCCAAGCAGACACACACTCCTGCACTCCATTTATTCAGCTGGATGTTTTTCCCACTCACACTCACTCTCTCTCTCTCTCTCGCTTGCCCGCTCTTGCTCTCTCATTCTTTTTTAAATGTGACTTCCAGCTGTGCATCTTGCTGGATTGAATTTTGATACAACCTCAAGAGTTCTGGCCATTTAGCTCTGTGGACTAAATATAGCAAAAATGTGGTTTCTTGAAGCAATAACAGACCATCAACAGCCATAAAGGGGCGAAAGACATTTTAGATGTTGGCTGGCTGACATAACTTTGATTTCAATTGTTTGTTGATTTTTTCCCCCCCTTTGGTGTATAATGCAATTGCTCCCAGCTGCTTTATGATATGGTCTTCATTAAGCAATGTACCCTCTAAATGATCTGCATAAGGAGGGCTCATCTAAATGTTTGCACAGATGGTTTCTTCTACAATAAAGCTGTTAAGGCATGTTGCTTGATTACATTTTGTAACCGGCTGCATCAGACATCAGACATCAGACATGCCAACACAAACAGGTACACATACACACAACTCCCCCAAGCACATAAACACACACACATAAATACAAACACACACACACACACAAACATACACACATGTTATTTGGCTCCAACACCACTTCAATTCCCTCTTTCTATGGAGGGAAGCGAATGGAGTGATCTATCTTATCTTCTTCATGTTTTTCTGCTACCCTTCCCCTCCCCCGAAAACGAGTCAATGAAAAAATGACCTGAAAAGGGAGAGAGAGAGAGAGAAGGGGAGGGAAGAGAGGGAGAGAGAGAGAGTGAGAGAGAAGGGGATGGAAGAGAGGGCAGGCTGTAGAGGAAACATTGCCTGCTTCCAGTAAAATCGCTCCTGATCACCAGTAACTGCCCAATCTGCCTGCCTGCGTGTGTTATTCTAGCTTTGTGAGCAGGTCCGGTCTGGTCAGTCCACCTGGAGCAGCGGGTCAGGTCGGTCAGCTGTGTGCGACCTGGCCCTCACCCCCTCCTCCAGGCTTAACACACATCACATCGCCTCTTCACATCGCGTTTTCCACACGAACACACCAAACAGTGGGGTCTCCAGGGTAGAGAAGGAGGGAAACCGTGTGTGTGAGAGAGAGAGGGAGAGAGAGAGAGAAGGAGGGATGGAGTGGGAGAGGTTAAGGTGAAGAGACAGAGAAGGGAAGGAGGGAGTAAGGGTGAAGGAGTGGTGGAGGTTGATATTGAGAGAGAGAAAGGGAGGGAAAAAGAGAGAGAGGGAAGAAGGGAGCAAGAGCGGATGAGGTGGACTGAGGGTGTAGTAGAGGAGAGGTGGAGGTGGGGGTTGCGTGGTGCTGATGTTGGTCATGAGACGTGGTGGTGGTTGGTGCTTCCTGCTGGGAGACTCCCAGGCTCACACTCATCAGCCACATGGCTCCCCTCAGGCCCCATGACCCTGCACACAGAGAGCACATCCGCTCTGTGTGTGTGTGTCTCTGTGTGTGTGTGTGTGTGTGTGTGTGTGTGTGTGTGTGTGTGTATGTGTCTATGTGTGTGTGTGTGTGTGTGTGTGCACTCCGGTATCATGCTGCGGATTTCACACTTGCCGATGTCTCTATCTATCTTTCTCTCTCTCAGTTCTCTCAATCTCTCACTACCACTCTCTCATCTCTGTCTCTATCTCACTCTATCATCTCTCTCTTTCTAGCCTTCTCTCACTATCACTCTCTTGTCTCTCTTGCTTTCCCTCTCTCCCCTTCTCTTGTTATTCCTCATTACGACTCTCTTATTCTCACTCTCTCCCCTTCTATCATTCTCCCTCTCTATCCCCCTCTCATTCTCCCTCTATCCCTCTCTCATTCTCCCTCTCTATCCCTCTCTCATTCTCCCTCTCTACCCCTCTCTCTCTCATTGAAGCATGGGGGGGTGGTGAGTTTCCTTCCTGACAGTCTCACTGACCTGTCCAGCAGCGGTGATGTTCTCATGTGCGGTCAGAGGTCCAATGTTGTTGCTTGAGAGACACCCAGAGGGTCACAAGCGTTTACGCTTCGCCCCGTGAGTCCACCACCACGCTGACCGCTACTCCACACAGGTCATCGAACCTCCTATCGCTGTTCTTCATGGGTCTGCTGTGGTGGTCAGCATCACATGGCCTAACTCGTGAGGCCAGCAACACTGATACCAAACCAAACCGCTTAATCTGCCTTTTCTGTTCCTAGAAAGTTCTGACCATGCAGCCTCCTGCGTGTGAACAACACCATCCTCTGGACGCTAATAGAGGTTGACAACCCTTCCAACTGCTGGGAGGTAACTAATATCATGCTCAGTTTGGACATTATTTAATTTAAAGCTACTGAGAAAAAAATACTTCTTTATAGCATGCTTAAACAAGCTTTGGAATCTAGAAATTAAAGTCTAAATTTGGAATTTAGAATCTCTCTGTGACTCAATTAAAAATGCAAACTCTGTGCCGCTATATTAACCAATCATGATTTATTAAAAATGATAGACATCCCTGTTCACCAATCATCTGTGGGCACCAAATGACACCACATAGGTTGATTTATTTATCAACTCATCACTTTCCCCTGAGATGAGTGACAGGTTCAAGGAGATGTTGTCACCTATCAGAACCCCTTACAAAATGGCTGCAAGGATTCCCTTCAGAGATGTTTGCCCGGGAGTTTTCCCTCCATGAATCCTACTAGTCCACATATGTGGCTTTTTAAATCCACAGTCCCTTAACTGATTAAGTTAAATGTTTATGGGACATGAGCCCACCACTTGGGCAATCTCAGTCGACAGATTAACAGTTGAACTCAAACGCCCTGTACAGTAACACACACCATCTCTAACCATTTTTCCGTAAGTGTTGAAAGAAGAGAAAAAAACATGAACCCATGTAACAAATACTTCAGTGCTTTAATGTCTCCAAAGGACTCCAAGACAGGCCAAGCACACGGACCCCGAGCCAGTCTGGATTTAAAGAAGGAATGTGGGACCGAAGCGGAGAGAGCAACATGGAAAATCCTTCCAGGCCGTAAGGAGGGAGGCTCCCCTGTAATGGCGGTCCAAGGTGCTTTCCCAGACTTCCAGATCTGATGGTCATTAAGCCTCGAATCAGGAGTCCAGCCAAATGGCCCTTATTTATGCCCTTCTGCTCGGGTTCGTGCTTTCTAGGAGGAAACGCGCGTGTGTGTGTGTGTGTGTGTGTGTGTGTGTGTGTGTGTGTGTGTGTGTG
>NC_063208.1:27654314-27656814 GCF_017589495.1 Alosa alosa
CTTTCTCCTTCGCTGTGTGTGTTTGTGTGTGTGAGTGTTAGTGTGAAAAAAACTATTATATTACTTCAGCAGAAACTGAATATATGGACATGTTTTGACCATACCCAGTCTGTATAGTGTGTCTCGCCGCCAAGGCTTGTGCCTGCAGTCCTGTGTGGTTCACAGCCTAGTAGAATAATATTGATGCATGTTCCGTCAGCAGGTTCAAAGGGTTAGGCAGAATCTGGGAGACACCGGTTTATTCTCTCTGAATGAGGTTTTTCGGTTTTTCGGTTTTACCTAGCTTAAGGCGAGTATGAGGCATCTAACTGGACACAGGAAGTACTGGCCTTCAGTGGTAGGAAATACTGACGTGTGAGGTTAACGCATGTGACTGCGTGTTACAGTAATTCCGTACATGAGGTTCAAAGACCTGAGCCTTGTCAGGTCCTCTGGACAAAACAACCATGAAGTTCAGTCAACAGGAATCCTCAGGGATGGGGTAAGAAGGGGATTTAAAGGTGTGATACTCAATTATAATCTGATATTCATTTATGTTAAATTCATCCAAATTCTCTTCAATGTCCTATAGTTGTTCATGTGAGTCCAGTCCTGGCTCCGTAAATGGTAAACAAAGACATTGACTTTGCACCCAATGCCGTTAAGTTCAAACATCGACAATCATTTGTCAGAAGACCAAGGACAACTCCTTTAAGCAGGAAACTTGATAGGACCATTAACCATCGAGTCTTCTCCCTGATCGCTGCTCTCCACACGCGTTGCCACCCCGTGCCCCTCTGAGCTGGGGTCAGAGAGGAGGAAATGTGAGTCAGCTGATGCTAACAGCTCGCTAAGTGAGTGCGCTAAAGTGAGGAGGAGGAAGGGGCCAAGACCCCGGGTGTGGCGAGGTTACCAGAAACGTTCCGAGGCGCTCTTCTTTACAAGAGGCCCAGGAAGTGACCTAAAAAGCTGAGCCCTCACACATCGGTGGCGATACGGGAAGATGAGAGGGACGTGACTGGAGTGTGAGACAGAGAGAAGCTAACAGACTCAGTCAGTGATTAGCGGCTAATGTGTTGCAGGCATGGGTTCAGAAAGCCACATCTGAGAAGACTTCTTCCTAGTCAGTCCTCGCACTAAATCAACTAGTGGAGGCTGTGTGTGTGTGTGTGTGTGTGTGTTTGTGTGTGTGAGTGTGAGAAAGAGCTCCATTTTGAAGTGCGTGAGTGAATTGATAGTGTTTACCGCTTGTCTTCTGGGCGTTGCACGGCATATGAATCACGCGGTGCCTCTGCCAGAATCATCACGCTTCCAGGGTCTGATGGTTCCTGTGACAGCCCCAGTCTGGTACCGACCACAGTCATTAGCCAGGCACGATGCAGCTGAAAACCCAAACCATCTCTCTCTCGAGCCCCCACACTTTCACTCACTCACCGCTGAGGCTAGTCCATATCTGAAGCACACAGGTTTAAGATTAACCACTCTGAAGCAAAAACCATGGAATATCTAACACTTGTGAAACAACAGTTTTAACGCGAGAGTTGTATTGGTCAGGTTGCATTGCTGTTGCTAGTTTTATGTTGCTGTTCTTGCTTGGATAATGAATGTATGGTAATACATCCACAGATGTTTAAACTGGGTTACTTGGATCTTTTAGCTTAGATCTTTGAAGGGGGGGGGGATGACTTATGCAATTAATTACCCTAATAAAATAGCTTGCATTGTTCTGAGGATATTGGAATTCCTTCCTTGAAAAGTGATGATTCCTAAATCTGATTGGTTTCCAGGGGAGAGGAAAAAAACAAACAGCAACCACACTGTTTCTGCAATGAATTATCCAAACAGAAGAACAAAAGGCTAAACGCCAGCCTCCTCATGGTCTTTAATCCTTTTTCATGAGTCGCAACGGGTTATATCATCATACTGGTGCAGTCAGCAGACATTCCAGGAAGTTCTAAAGCATTCTCGATGCTCATTGCAGCAATCTACTGCCTCCTCTAACAATAAAAACACACACACTTTGAGGGTGTGTTGCATGTCTTGTGTGTATTAAAAAAAAAAGTTTCCCCTTTGAAAAAAACAAAAGACCTATGGGGACAAATCACTGACACACATGTCACAACTGTAGGTGTTCTTAGTGGTCATTTACCGGTACTGCACAAGGTTCAGGTGAATAGGGGTCATTTATTCAAACAGGGGAGGAGTGGAAGCAAGCTAATTCAATCAAATGTGCAGACATTCTAAACACTGGCTCCACCAACAGTGTGTTTTACCTCATTAACTTCAAAAGTCCCAGAGGGCCTCTCACCCAGCACCCCCTCCAGCGTGTGGAAAAAGTGCGGAGGTGCCGGCGTGCAGTCAGGCAGGCTTGTGGGCACTGCAGAGGGTAGGTGGCAGAGCAGGAGGAGCGGATGCCAGGGTACATGACGAGCCTTTGCTCCCTCCTGCCCCATCCCGTCCTGCCCCGCGCCCTGTTCCCAGGTGTCTGCAGCCGCAGCTGCGAGTGTTTGTTATTCTCCGT
>NC_063208.1:27659314-27666814 GCF_017589495.1 Alosa alosa
CTGCACATGCTGGGCTCCTTTCTAACACTGTTTTATAACATAACCGTCACGACAATGTGGTTGTGTAATGCACTTTTGGAGAGGGCAACAGGTTGGCTCTCCTCTGTCCCCACGCACGCTTGCACACACACACACACACACGCATGCATGCGCGACACACACACACACACACACACACACAGTTCCCTGAACCCTCTGGAAATGCCACAGGCCTGTCTTTGTCTGTACTGTGCCTGCCTTTTCAGAACTTCACCTTGAGATCAGAGGTCTTGGACACTGGCTTCCATTGCCCTTCACTGCAGCCAGGAGGCAAATGTGTCTGACACCGAAAGGGTGTTGCTCATGTCCCTGCAGATTGGTCCACTCTAATAACTCTAAGGATCCAGACCAGTTATGAGCTATTGCATTTGTTGAACTTGTTGTAAAGTACCTTACAAAACCCTTACAAATATAAATAAATAACTGCACTACAAGTGTCAAAACGGCAGTTTTGGAGGAATTATTTGCAATTCATATGCAGAAATGCTATATTTTTGGACATAAGACATATTGCATTGTATCTCAGTACTGTCCCATAACTACACTTATTTTTCATAAAGGAAGCTAGCTGCCAAATGAACACATGTAAATTGAACGTAAACATATCATTAACATAACATGATGTTAACTTAATGCACCATTAGTCTTGCACCAACGTTACCCCTGCCAGGCAGACAATGGCTTGGATTGACACAGAGGGCTGGTTTGGGAGTGGGGCTGGGTCTACTGCTTCTGCAGGCTATACCTCTCAGTAGTCAGGGAAAGCCATCTGGATTTCGAATATTTCTCTCCCCTCTGGGTCGCGTGGCATAACTTTCTTTTCTCGGGCTACACCCCGCGCGCAAGCGTATATAAACAGCGCGGATGCCTCAGAGCGCAACAGTCTAGCATCGACCTCTGCTAGTGACACCTCATAGTCCAAACCTGCAAGACAAACCAAACCTGTTAACTCGACTCGACTCTGTCAGTGTGTCGCTCCAAAGATGCTTGGGAAAACTATTACCAATGTATGTCTGCTGCTCGCTCTCGCTTTTTCGGTAAGTAGTGTATGATGTTTTTAAGTAGGCCTAGCACTTTTCTGACGCGATAAATGTTTGTTTCTCCTGACCCGTGGACATGGTGCGTAGGAAGGTGCGCATTACGCAAAATGCAACATTACTTAAAATGGAATGAACGGATACCATGGATAGGCTTTGTTATAATAAAAGTCAAAGACAGTATAGTTATGCGGTAGGCTATACTATTTGGTCGTTGTTTTGTGTTGTCATAATTTATGCAAGCCTATGATTACTTTCACATGCAGTAAAGCAGAACAAATGTGAAGGGAAGGTGGGAGTGGTTGTCTGTTCTCGGCTCAGTTACTAGGCTATGTTTTTGTTCAGAGTAAGCTGAATTTATTTTTTAAATATTAAAAACTCGGTGAAAATGCTGTTATCCTATGTTTCGTTAGTGACAAAAGATTGAGTGCAAATATTTTATGACATACATAGGCCTTTCCTGCAAAGTTGAAGATATTCGACTTGTTCATTTAGTTGAAGCCATCTGAATTATTTTTTTATGAAGATGTTGATGTGTTTTTTCTGTTTACACGGGTAAATGGGTGAATGTTTTACATATAGCGAACGTGAACACTGAGTTTTGTCTGTCGGCATGCTTCAGGCAAACATCAGTGTTTACATGCTCGTAGAAAGTCTGCAGAACAGTCCGTAGCCTACTTACCGAGCGAACAGTGTCGCCACGCTGTGGTTTCTCACTGTAATACAGATGCATGGCTTCATAATACAATCACTGTAATGTCAGTGGGGGGAAAAGTATCCGACAAGTTGGAAAAACCTAAAGGACACTTACACACATTATTTATGTCTTAGACTAAAGCAATATTTTTTCCCTTTATTCCTGGTCAGGTTTTTGCCGAGGACTGCTCTCAACCCTGTGACTGCCCAACAGAGCCTCCTATGTGTTCTTACGGAACCAGCCTAGTTCTAGACGGCTGTGGGTGCTGTAAGGTGTGTGCCCGACAGGCCGGGGAACCCTGTTCTCTCCTGGAGCCCTGTGACCACCACAAAGAGCTCTACTGCGAGTACAGCCTCCTCAGTGACTCCGAAACCGGCATCTGCATGCGTGAGTGCCTACAAAAAAATATAAGATTACATTACCCATAATCACTCACCATGGGAAACAGCACTGTAATGTAGGGCATATCTTTATTGCATTCATAAGCGGGACTGTGTTCAATAACTGTGGGCTCAGGAGGGAGTCGACTTGAGTAATGGCTCATGAAAGTATTTCACCTTGAATATGGTCCAACATTCCACCCGCTGCACATCTTGTGTAATGGGAGAGCCATTATTTTACTAGGGTTACTTATTGGCATCATTCTGTTAAATGAAAGCAGGTTTTGCAGAGCAAGGACACACCCAGCAGTGTCAGGGAGAGAGAGCGCAGTCTGAAGAATCCTATTCCTATAAAATTCCTCCTTTTCCTTTTCTTTCCTTTGCTCCACTTACCTTTCCTTTCCTTTAACTTCCTCTCCTTCCCAAGTCTATTTGATTATATCCTTCCTTTCTCCATCCATTCGTTTTCCTTCTCTTTCTATTTGATTCTTTTTTCTTTTCTTCCTTCCATTCATGTCCTTTCTTAAACTGTCATATCCATCCTTTTCCCTTTTCTTTCCTCCCTTTTCTCCACTGTCCTTTCTTTTCTTCCCTCCTGTTTAATGTACTCTCTCTCTCTCTCTCTCTCTCTCTCTCTCTCTCTCTGTGTTGTTGCAGCTCAGGAGGGTCAGACGTGTGACCTGGGCGGTGTGATCTACCGCAGCGGCGAGACCTTCCAGCCCAGCTGCAAGCACCACTGCGTCTGCATGAACGGCGAGATCGGCTGTGTGCCCACCTGCGCCAGCGACGTGCGGCTGCCCTCGCCCGACTGCCCGTACCCGCGCCGCATCCAGATCCCCGGGCAGTGCTGCGAGGAGTGGGTCTGCGACGAGACGCCCCAGGAGGAGACCTTTGAGTCGGCCATGGCAGGTGAGAGGACTTCCCCAATATGCTTGGCTATTTCTACCATCCATCCAGAAATGACCTTCAGATCAGATCAGATCAACTTTATTTTATTTATTTAGTTATTTTTCTTTCTTTTTTTATTTGATCCTTTATTTAACCAGATTAGTCACACTGAGACAGAGGTCTATTTTCCAAGTAAGCCCTGGCCAAGAAAGGCAGCACCTAGTTAGAGGGGATAAACATACACCATACAACACCATACAAATACACAGCACACAGCACTTCATTGCCCCTAGGAGGGAGATTGGACTTGCAGAATAAAGTAAAGAGACATGTAGAGGATTCCCCCAAGCCCTTGTGCTCCTCTTCCAGTCCACTTACCGAAAAAAGGACCTGGTCATGACCCTTTATATACTGTATGAATGACCATGTTGATTTTGATTATTTTGATATACAAATAATTGTGAAGATTGTTTTTTCTCCATTTTAAACATGTGAAGAAGTGAAAATAAGTGAAAAAAGTGAAAAGATAACAATAAACAAGTAACAAAACAAGTTGCAATCGGATGCATTCAAAGAGCAAGAGCAAATACAGTGACAACTAATATAAAGCTCTTTTTAACAGCAATTGACTAGTAAAGCAAACGGTTGTTAATAATGGAGAAAGAGCACATAAACAAGCTTGTAAGTGATTCCATGTCTGTGTTGCTCCTGCAGTCTTCCGCGAGGTGTCTGCCCACGGGCCGAAGCCGGAGAGCCCGCGGGACAACTGCCTCGTCCAGACCACGGAGTGGAGCGAGTGCTCGGCCACCTGCGGCATGGGCGTGTCTTCTCGCGTCACCAACGACAACGAGCGCTGCCAGCTGGAGCGGCAGACCCGCGTCTGCATGATTCGCCCGTGCCAGGCCGACCAGGAGAAGAGCATCAAGGTGGGCATCAAGTGGGCAGTGGAGGGGCATGGGGGGGGGGGGGGCACCAAGTGGGCACTGAGGGGGCATGGGGGGCACCAAGTGGGCACTGGGCAGGCATGGGGGTCAAAGTGTATCATTGGACCATACATCAGTTAAACTGCAGATCCAGCTGATAGCTTAATTAGAGCACCTCCCTAAGATGTCAAGCATATGACCATCAAATAATGAACTGTATGAGTACCTACTGAATTGAAACGCACACTTATACATGGAAAGCTAATATGAACATCTACTCTCATGGTGGCTGTTAATTCTAATCTGATGGTTAACAAAGTGTGAGCCCAGGGGGAAAAAGCCACTATTGTCAAAGGCCATTGTCACTGGGAAATTGTGTCAAATGCTTAGAATGTGTTTAATCAGACACATATCTGTTTCTGATGGACTCAGATACAAGATGGTGTTGGTGTACAGGTCCACTGTACTGAACTTCTGACTGATTCCGTGTGTGTGTGTGTGTGTGTGTGTGTGTGTGTGTGTGTGTGTGTGTGTGTGTGTGTGTGTGTGTCGCTGTCTTTCCTCCACAGAAGGGGAAGAGGTGTATCCGTACCCCACGGAGCTCCCGCGGGATGCGCTTCGAGCTGTCCGGCTGCCGGAGTGTCCGCTCCTACCGGCCCAAGTTCTGCGGCACCTGCACTGATGGCCGCTGTTGCACGCCTCAAACCACCGCCACGGCCGAGGTGGAGTTCCGCTGCCCCGAGGGCGACACCTTCCGCCGCAAGATGATGTTCATCAAGACGTGCATGTGCCACCACGACTGCCCGCGCGAGAATGACATCTTCCTATCGACAAACGTCAGGCACATGGCCAATGACTACGAGAACGACATGTGAGGGGGAGAGAAGCGAAGCAAACTCGCTGCCATTTTTAAACAACATGGCTTATAAGCACACACACATACACACACTCTCTCACACACACACACACACACACACACACACACACACAAATGCAGGTTTGTCAGTAACCCACATACATATATACAGAATTGGCAGCTCTTCAGCTCCTCTGGAAATCCACCTTCCCTGATCCCACCCAGTATAGGAGTATAGGACAAAAATCTTCACGTGTCCGTGTGAGAAATATGAAAACGTGTGAGGTATTAGCTTGTGGACAAGTGGTTATTATTTTTTGTTTTTGCTGTTGTATTTTGCATTTTTTTGTTTTTAATGTGCAGCTCTGAGGTCGCCTGTACAGATGGTGTTAAGTCGACCTTTCGCACTGAGGGGAGTGGACGAGTGTGTATATGTGTGTGTGTGTGTGTGTGTGTGTGTGTGTGTGTGTGTGTGTGTGTGTGTGCGCGCGCGCGAGTGTGATAGTGTGTGTGCGTGCGTGTGTCTGTTTCCTGATAACCATTTCACAGTATTAAAACACAGGTTCCTGGAACTTAGGACCAGGAACTGATAAAAAAAAATCTGACAAAAATGCTTCAAGCAAATGCCTACCTATTTTTTCCACTTATAAGTATTATTTAATTGTCTATTATTATTATTATTTTATTTTTGTTGTATTGTCTCCCCACCACTGTTTTTGATGAGTGCCCTCATTCTCTGAGGGTGACTATTGTTGATTAACAACAGATCCCATTCATCTCAGACTTATTTATGGGGTCTCATAAATTAAAGACATTTAAATGTTCATGTTTTTAAGAACCTAACGAGACTGTGTCACCAATGTAATTTTGACCTATGACCCTTACCAACGGACCCTATTATAGGGTAGAAAAGAACCTAGCAAGACCCCCAAATTCCATATGGAAGATGATATCCAGAAATCCCAGTACGATTGTAACATAGCTTAAGTATAGCATTTATTTAAAAGAGTGATAAAAAAATACGCTAGTAAAAATGGACAAATACACCATGTGTAAATGCTGTCAGAAGACTGTGTACAGTTTTGTACTAATTTATGTAGCTGTTTAAACACGCCGTTGTAGTTGGATGTATTTGTACTGTATTGTAACTGTGTTTTCACTGTAACCACCTGGCAATGATACGAGTGAGATCCTGTCTGTTGCACTTTTTGTTTTCCAATAAAGAAAATATATTTTTATATATACATCTGCGTCCACTGACAGTGCTTTTATCTTCATGATGTGTCTATATTTAGAAACAGTGTGGAGGGGAGTGGTCAGCCACTCCCTGGAACATCAGTGCTGTTCTAGAACTGATTGTGCAGTTGCTGAGTGTTCTGACAACAACAATCTGTGTGAGTGCCGTCTCTACAAGAACTCATTCAACGTCCTCTCTAAACCCAAAAGATAGAGGATACTGGGTTGATAAAGTTATGCTTTTGTGTCTACACCTTACAGTGAAGGCCACTGTAGATGATGAAGCATAACAACTTCTGACTCATTTATTCTTTTAGCTGATAATTTTATTCAAGCGACTTACATAGGCTACGTTGGTTATTACAAGGGCCAGTCTGCCCAGAGCAACTCGGGGGTTAAGTGCCTTGCTCAAGGGCACAACCTCAGCCACACTTATATATACACACTTATATTATCATAGGGGAACACAGCCTGCTGTCAATGTATAAGGACTGAATGTCCTCTCTTTTGGGTACCTGTCCTCCTTTTATGGCATGTGCCGCACACAACAGAGAACAATGTAGCTAGTAACAAGTAGCCATGATGGAAAAAGTGCATTCTTCCCTAAGCTTTGGAAAGAATTTTTGTTTTAGGAGAAATAAAATAAAACTTTTTTTGTTTTTTGGGGGGGGGGGTCCTTTTTGCTCCTTTGTCCTCCTGCCTCCCTTTTTTAGAATGTCACGCCAGTCATCACCCTATCTGCCCCCCCCCCCCAGAGTATTTACTCCAGGTATGAACAAGTGCCATGTCCGTGCCTGAGCATCAGGTCTGAATACTCGATTCCTTTCGATTTCAGGAGCTAATTACTCAGACATTGTCCAGACAGCTTATGAGAAGTTACAGAGGAGGTGGTGGGGAGGTGGCCTTACTGGCATTTCTACTGTGAAGCAGCAATAATCATTCACTTGATGTGCGTGAGAAGCTGAATCTGGGCTGCCTGTAATCCATCCTGCCTGGGTTGGGAAACAACCCCCAAAACACCACTGAATGAACAAACACGAAAACCGGCACAAACAAATCGCCCCGAATAAAATAAAACAATCACTCGTCTCCCAGGCCCTTCAGCTGTTGCAGCTGTCCAGCCTATATGGCACTGCTGCTGCTGACGGCTGACCACTGCTGACGGCCGACCGCTGCTGTGGATGATGTCTTTGGCTCTGGCTCATCCCTTACTGAGCAGACTGGCGGACGATGCAGGCAGGGAGGCGAACGGGCAGGCAGGCAGGCAGCCAGTTCCGCAGGAGCTAATCTGCAGGGGTGGTGGGTGTATCGGCGCCTCCCATGAGCCTCTCTCTATCTCAGGCACCAGATAATCACACAGGCTGTGGGGGTTACCCCGGGAAGCCCCCTCTCTTTCTCCCCTTCTCTGCCTCCCTCCCTCCATCCCTCTCTCCATCTCTGTGCC
>NC_063208.1:27669314-27691814 GCF_017589495.1 Alosa alosa
CGTCGCAATTTCTGTCTTTTGGGGATATTATGTTGGGGCGCTTTACTATATGTGGTTACTACGTACAACGTTCTGGTCTTGTCAGGTGAAACAGCAACGTGTGGAATTAGGAAGAGCTAAAATAAATCGGTGTGAAGAAGATTCCAGGTGGATTAGGCGCTGAAGTAGCCGCTGGGAGAGCGCACCCTTTGACTCCGGCCGTGTTATGTTCGCCGCCGTGCGATGACAGCTGTCATCGTTTGGAATGGGGAGTTGCTATTATAAAATTAATTTTCACTGTCTGTAGTCTGTGGGCGGCCTCAAAACCACACAAAACAAAATGTGTATTATTTATCTATTTAGTCTCCCAAAGAAATAGCATTATATGGAATGCCAAGGAATGTAATTTTCCGGTGGGAATTTAATTTTCTTCACAGAGCGCTGCCTACAGCTGTATGTTTAGCCTATGATTTCATTGTCTCATTGCCGAGGCTTTCCCAGCGAGCTAGCGTGATGTGGCTAAGTGTATCATAATTTCTGACGGGTTGCTGCATGGATACAGCGGGAGCACCGAGGAAGAGTCTCATGCCCCCGTTCCGTTTCTGCGGATACAACCAGCCCCGCCTCACGAGTGGTCATGGTCACCGGCAGACGAAATGTAAATAGTTGTGTTTGCGGCCCTCCGCCGCAATTCCGGACTTATCATTGTGGTCGGCGCTTTAGTCATTTATTTGCCGAGGTAAACATTGAAGGGACAGCTGATTTCTTCCTATTCTTCTCATTGTTTTCTTGGTTCTTTTTTTGCTGAGACGTGAGCGGCTGTTCGGTCTTGATGCGGTGGTGTTTGGCTAAGCGTTACCCTTAAGAATATATGGCTGGTTACAGCAGCATCCTCTTCAGCAGTGCGCCCCTCCCGCAAGCATATTCGAACGACTCCACACAGAATAGTTTTCCCGTTCCTGTTTCAGTGGGTCCTGCATTGAACAACATTGGCCCAGATGTTATAGGCTACACTCTCTTCTCTGTTCAGTGTAGCCTACTTTTATGACTATCCGGGTGCGTGGCACATCTGCCAGTGTCTGCCACATATTCATTGACAACAAAAAATCCTTTGCCTCAATCATAAGTAGGAAGCTTAACCTAAAAGCTACCAGAGGCAGACCAGTGGTGACAGCACAGGTGTCCATTCTCCTCCAACAATGCCATTCTTGTAAAACAACATTGTTGAATCAACTTGCCATTCATGTATTATGCTGTCTTAGAATTTTAGTACCATCATTAATGTTGTGACTATAGTCTTTGACCAGGGATTTAAAAACGTTTCAGATAATGCATGTTCCAGCAATAACCTGACCCATTCATGGAACGACCTTACAGCAAAAAAGGGCCATAAATTGATTTCCCCCACCCCCAGCAAAGGAAAAAAGTCACAGAGGCAAGTTCATCCGGTACCATCATCAACTTTATGTGAGCCACGATGATGATGGCAACCTTTTAATGCATTTCCTTTGGGTATAAAAGCAGAAGACAGGTGCCGATAGATTTGTGCTGCTTCAGGCAGAGGTTAGCCTCTCTGTGCACTACAGTGAGCCAGGCGAGCTTTTTTTAGTGCACTCTGCTAAATAGAGCATTGTGTCCCCTAAGACATTCAGGTTTGTGAGACTAATGTACAAGTCAAAGGGACTTCTCTTGTGCTGTTTTTTACCCTGGAGACAGAGCTTTCTTATTCACCTATTCAGGCAGGCCGAGGGTTCTGGCTCAGTGAACAGCAGAGAAGTAAGGGCAGCGCACTGGACAAAGTGGTGTCTATTTATGCTTTGTGAATGGTTAGTTAAGAGGTACGGTTTGGTCTTTGTAGCAACTGATGACTATATAATATACAAGTTTGTGTGAGGATTAACAGATCTTTTTCTTCATTTAAAACATCTGACTGTAAGTTCAGTATTTTGAATAACCACAAATGTTATTTTATCCGTCCCCACCCTGTCACCCATCCATGTGGACACATACTGTACACACACACACACACACACACACACACACACACACACACACACACACACACACACACACACACACACACACACACACACACACACACACACACACACACACACACACACATACACACACACACATGCACACACACATGCACACACACACACACACACACACATGCACACACACACACACACACACACACACACACACACACACACGCCAACACACACATATCCACCCATAGAGATGCACCAACCCAATGAAGATCACATAGAGTTCATGCACACACACACACACACACACACACACACACACACACACACACACACACACACACACACACACACACACACACCGTCTGCAGCAGTACTACAGAGACGTCTCTCCTGCTGGCTCTGGGGTTTGGCCAAGGCCTACTTACCTTACAGAAGGCACCACACTACCCTTACAAATCAAATTCTGACATTCTATTCACCCTCAGAGTAAACAACACCGTCTAATTCACCAGGGCAAATTCTATTCACCCGCAGAGTAAACAACACCGTCTAATTCACCAGGGCAAATTCTATTCACCCTCAGAGTAAAAACAATAGGGTGTAATCCACCAGGGCAAATTCTCTCTCAGTCTGCAGCTGCACTCCACCCCAGCAGGACCAATAGCAGCAGCTGCCTGGGCAGACATTTGCATTATACATGTATTCATTGGGTACAGCACACTTACATCCAAAAGCATCTTACAGCACAGATATACAGTTTCATCAGTGTGATGATCGTTTCCCACAGTGCACATAGACACAGAAATACAGAGAGCAAATCACAAGGGCTGGGATGTAGCCCAACGCTTCATTTGTGCATTTTAGATGATGCTTTTGTACAAATTACAAATGCACATTCACTACTGTTCGAAATACATTTTTATAAGCAGTGTTCTTTGGGTATCGATCCCATGACCTTGGTGTTTTCAGAATCTCGCTCTACCAGTTCCTCCACCAGCATATTTAAACTTTGACTTTCTCTGTAATCCAAATCAGTTGAAGAAACACACACTGCTAGCATCACTCTTTGGCCCTGTTCGATCTTCAGTCCCATGTTAGTGTCAGTGGCTATTCAGGGATGTTGATATGAGAAACGGCCCGATCACACAGGCTGGGTGTGACGCTATCATCCATCATGCACTGGTCTGGTCTCCATTATCTCCTGCAAATGGGCGTTCACGGGAGGAGAAAGGAGATGAGTGATCTTGGACAAGATGAAGATCAGGACACGCTGGGGAAATGAAACATGAGAAACCTGTCTTTGGCCCTAATGGGAATTAGGTTTCATTTCGAAAGGCATTAAATATTGAAGGTGTCTGCAGTCCGATAAGAGCACGGGAAAGTATTTATAGAGAAGAGACCCCTTTTTTTACCCGCCTCAGCCGTCCATAATGATAAATCTGCAGGCCACAGCAGAGTTGGGGTGTTCAAGTTGAGCTGAACTAAAAGAAGGTGGGAGGTCGACAGACATACAGAGAGACAGCAAGAGAGAAAGAGAGAGAGAGAGAGAGAGAGAGAGAGAGAGAGAAAGAGAGGGGGCAGGACAAAAGAGAGCAGGGGAAATGTTACTTTGTTACTAGACAGAGAGTTTTACATAGACAGAGATAGACAGACAGAGTGAGGGTGTGTGTGAGAGAAAGAGAGAGAGAGAGAGAGAGAGAGAGGAAGATCACACATCTAGGCAATTCCACAGAACTTCAAAACTCCCTCACCACACTTACTGCAAAGTACAGGGCCTCATGGTGCCTCTCTTCCTCTGTAAGCAGTGCTGTGCTCAAGAGCGGCTCTCTCCTCATTACAGTAACAGCGTCAGGCCTACAGGATGCCACTGGAGCTAGAGTCCACACAAAGCCTGTCCGACAAACTTCTCAAAGATTTCATCCTTCTAAAAAAAATGTCCTCTGCTCCCAATCCCACACAGCAGGGCAGGCTGCTCAGAATATTACATGAAGGCTTAGCCTAGCTGCTCCAACGATGACAGGCCAGATTAATTATTTAGCGCTGTGCCAACAAACGTTTACTGAGCTCCAAGTTCCTCCGTTAAATGCATAGAGATGAAATGTACATTATATTTTTGATGATGCAGAAGTGATGTGGATGGCTGGTTTGTGTTGAATAATTAACATTTCATTTGGCTGTACCATCACATCATATTGTCATGTTGATACAGTCTAACCACACTTGGAATTGATATTCAGTAACTTGTACACGCTAACTTTAACCACAAAATCTTAACCACTTATTGAATCTGTTGCTGAATTGTCGGTAGAGTACATACTGCACCATTAAGATAGTACATGTTAATCTAAACTAACGATATACAGTACCTCTACAGGTATAATCCATACTTTAAGAGCTCTAGTCTCATGTTAATATCAAATAATTGACCTGCTAATATTCTTTGTTTCACAAAATATGATATACAAGAGGCTAGTTTTAGTTATAGTTGGCTTTGTACAGCTTTGGTTTCAAGCTTTAGTGACTTTAGTATATTTATGGGGTGAGATTTTTGCTGACTGTCTCCTCCTCCTCTCTCCCATCTCTCTCTGTGTGGACTTCCTGGGCTCATCCTTCAATGGCTGCCAATGTCTGCTGGAACATCATGGTCTGCCTGCTGCGGTGAGTATATTATGGAAGTGTGCTCACACACACAGACACACACACACACACACACACACAAACTCACACAAATAAGCAGGCACCCAATGTCTTTAGAGTCAGGTCATGTAATAATGCCTATTTTCTGCTGTGAAGAAAGATCAGTGTGTGTGTGTGTGTGTGTGTGTGTGTGTGTGTTGTGTGTGTTTGTGCATGTGTGTGTGCATGTGTGTGTGTGTGTGTGTGTGTGTGTGTGTGTGTGTGTGTGTGTGTGTGTGTGTGTGTGTGTGTGTGTGTGTGTGTGTGTGTGTGTGTGTGTGTGTGTGTGTGTGTGTGTGTGTGTGTGTGTGTGTGTGTGTGTGTGTGTGTGTGTGTGTGTGTGTGTGTGTGTGTGTGTGTGTGTGTGTGGTGTGTGTGTGTGCATGTGTGTGTGTGTGTGTGTGTGTGTGTGTGTGTGTGTGTGTGCGTGTGTGTATGTATGTATTCGTGAGAGAGAGAGGGAATGAAAGAGACGTACAGAGAAAGTAATGTGCCCACAAGATCATACAGTAAGTGTGTGTGAGCGAGAAAGACAAAAAAGAGTGATAGAAAGTGTGTGTGTGTGTGTGTGTGTGTGTGTGTGTGTGTGTGTGTGTGTGTGTGTGTGTGTGTGTGTGTGTGTGTGTGTATTGATGAATGTAGGCACTACTTTCATGTGTATGTTCTTGAGGCGACTTTCTGACTCCAAGTGGACTTTGCTCCGTCCGTGCCAGGCTACAGTACATTCTCCCATCTCTGTCCATTGATTTTCTAATGCCACAGACTGTTGGAGGGTAGCATTTGTTGAGCTGCAGGGAACATTAAGTGGCCTCTTAAAACAAATGTAGTGAAACTGCTGATGTAGGTCCTTCTGTCTGGTCCCCTGCTCTATGTCAACATGGCCTATTTCACCTGGCCCCACCTATCTGGGCTGACTAAGAACCTGTTCTGGGGATGTATTATTAGAACGGTGGGCTTTTTTTACTCTCTCTAACAAAACAAGGACATTTGTTTTACTGGTCCAGAAAAGTTGAGTGTTTATTGTCTGGTCTGATTCAGTTGCCACCGTTGTGATTAGTTCCATGTCAGATGTGGTTGATCCAGCTTTTATGATATTAAATAAAAGCTATATAGATTATATAATCAAATAGATTATATAATTTCCTGCAGAAAAGTGATTCTTTGGTGAAAGTGAGGTATCACCTCATAGAGTGCAATAGTGAAAACCAAACCTTTGTGTGAGGAAAAATAACATTTGCAGTCAAAAAAAGGCTTGATTCAGAGATACTGTATGTTTGATAATGTAGTTTGTGAGTCTTGCTCTGAGGCTCTCATGTGATGACCTGTTCAAGGTGAAAGGTTATCTAGATCACAAAGGACACAGGCAGGTTTGCCCTGTCTGTTCTGACAGCTGTGCACTGAAGATAAATAACCATCCAAAACATGTCCATGTGCTTTGGTGGGGGAAATGCCAAGGCTTTAGGAAAACCCTGTTGTGTGCAGCTTTGGATGACCAGAGCAACACAAAGTACAGCTACAATGCCACTGACATGAAATAGAAGGAAATGTTTACAGTCAACTGTAATCCGATGATGTTAAGTAGGGGTTTATTCATGGGGAAATTGAGGAGATCTTAGGGTAGAGTATGTAGAGTATGTCTGTATATGTATGCTATAACCAATGATACAATTAGAAATGTGCTATTTGTTTGTATGCTTTTCTTCAAATGACGGATAGAGAGATGACCCACGACTTGACTATTTCACTTCAAATGACGGATAGAGAGATGACCCACGACTTGACTATTTCACTCTCACTGTTGGTTTTCTTTGTGAGTTATGCACAAAGATTCGGCATCTTCTGGGCGCCAGTATGAGGATGGATTGAGTGGGGTTGGATGCTTAGGGACTGGACTGGTTTTTAAACAGGAACTTGAGTATGAACTATTCCCAGAGAGAGGGTCTCTTTATCCCACCCCAGCAGACACCCCTCACTCTGTGTGTTGCTTTACCAGATTGTCGGGACAGTTGATGCTGGTTAAACTAAAGCATCATGTCAGTAAGTCATTGTTATTGTGCAAACACATCCCATTGTAATTTCCTGCCAGAAGAAAAATGTTTTCATTCAGAAATTCAGATCTGTCTGTCTGTCTGTTTGTCCTATCTATCTATCTATCTATCTATCTATCTATCTATCTATCTATCTGTCTGTCTGTCTGTCTGTCTGTCTGTCTGTCTGTCTGTCTATCTATCTATCTATCTATCTATCTATCTATCTATCTATCATTGTGAATCAAGTCTGGACCTGGCAGTCAGAACCAAACCTTAGTAGTTAGCACTCTGGATTTTAGCACAGTAAGGCATCCTGCCACAATTCAAAGTCATTGGGAGCTTGTAATGCAGCTAGCTAGATGAAATATTTAAACAAACGAAAAGAAAATATGTCTTACTTCCTCCATCAATTATTCATGCAAGTTATTTCATTGTTACAACTTTTCCCACTTTCCCCCCCGAGAGGAACTACAGTAAACTAGTCAAGTCAGAACCCAATGCACACAGCTCAAATTCAATGTGTACATGGAATATAAACTGATTTCTTATTTACAGTTTATCTCAGTCACTTTGGTGCTTTTCTCACATCACTATTAACATTTGCACAGCAGTTAGTGCATTTCTCAAAACAATTAGTGCAAACTGCAAAACCTAGTGGATAACCTGCAAAAGCACGTCACTTGCTCAAATTCCTTAAAAGCAAGTATTCATGTCAATGAAACTGCCAATGTCATCAAAATGAGAAGTCTTGACACCATTGTTTATGAACAAGATAGTCAAATGACTTTCTCATGTTTTCATTATGACAGTTTATTCTCTCAGTGTTTTCATGCAAAAAAAGGTCAGAACTCGGTGACACTACCTGAACATGCTCAAGACAGCACTATACACTACTTGTACAGCCATTTGAAAACTACAGTAAAGTTACACATTGCTATAGTTAGGGGAGTAAGTGAGTACAAGACACTGAATACGTACAGTACGTTTTAATTTTTTTACTGTATATGCTCTCTGCAATTCTACAGCAATGTGACAGAATTTGATAACTAGTTCAACAATTTTGTATGTAATGATTGTGAATGACTATTCAGAATCCATACTAGTATAGTTAATTTTGACTGACATGACATAAGCAAATGATAATGTTATAAAACAGCAGAGAATTGTATGAAAGCAACTGATAGGCTACATGTCCAAAAGCATTTGCAATTTGTTCATATGTAGGAGAAATTGCTACTATGATGTGCCTAATGACTAAATGTTGTGGAGGTTGAACTAATAATTATGAGAATTTTCACTCTGATCTGAGAAAAGCACCAAAGCGACTGAGAAAAACTGTAGGTAGACAAACAAATGGAATATGACTAAGATTCTAAATGGGCCTAGTCCATAAGGTGTTACATAAGACATACTTAAAAATGTCTTATAAATGAATGGTTAAAGTATATATGCATAAAAATGTATGTCGAAGTATGTCAAAAAGGCTACAAAAGCATGCAAAAGTAATAGATTTCATGTTTCCTCTATAGCTGAAAATGTGACAAAATCACCTGTCTTAGCAGTTTGGAGTGCAGTTGCAAGTATGGGCACTAGGTGACAGCAGAGGGTTAAGCAGGGTAAATAGATGCACAGGTGGTCGCTGGTTTGGGTGCTGCTGGATCAACAACTCAAAACATCGGCAGGGACACAGAACAGACAGTCAGATAAACATGATCGTCTCTAGAGGTAGACTCTGATAAAACGCTCATAAATCCTTCACGTAAAAGCACAAAAACCGGCATGGATATTGCCCAATATACATATGTAGTTATCCCAAGCTCGATTCTCCTTCCGTTCCATTTATAAACTGACACCAGAAATGATTTTTTCCTCTCCGTGGAATGGAATACAAGATGACGTGGGAAGATTAGGTGGGGGTAGTAAAGATGACAGTAGCCTATCTCCTGTGTTGATACCGAAAGCAGGCAGCCAACATTTTAATTAAATGGGAGTGATTGTTGAGCTCCTCTGAGAACCGTATCTCCGCAGCGCTTTTGTGAAATGCTCGAGGTTTAATAAATACCCGTGGCTCCGATATTACAGACAGCGCAAAATGTCCCATAATAACGCCAGACTTGGGGGCGACGTGGTTGCGAAAGGGAAACTGGGGCATGTGTTCAGGAACAACACAAATAAATATATCTACTAGAATCATGAATAGTTTATGCCTGCAGCGGGCTTATGAATATTGAAATGGTATCTCCGACTGATACGGATGACAACCCATGGTTTTCAAGACGAATTACTGCACAGTGACCCATGCAGACAAGCCCAGCCCCCTTGATAGGATCAGCATTATTCTCAGCTGTTTTTGGGGTTATTTTTGAGAAACGCATCAACTGCTGCCTCCGACACACATGCACACACTCATGCATATATGCAGACACACAGGTGTATAGAGACATATAGACACATAAACAA
Source organism: Alosa alosa (assembly GCF_017589495.1). NCBI lineage: Eukaryota > Metazoa > Chordata > Actinopteri > Clupeiformes > Clupeidae > Alosa > Alosa alosa. Next base: position 27,678,457 of record NC_063208.1, read on the forward strand.
TCACACAGTACAACATACATGCACCCCCTCTAACAGAAACACACTAATACAAAGACCTGGATTACACTCTGTACAGGGTCCTATGTGCACATACAACTGTAATAAACACACACACACACACACACATACACACACACCACTCCGCTATGGTTCTGTACATGATTAGTCATACAGCCTCTTGTGTTACGGATAGTAACTCAGAGCTCTCTCTCTCTCTCTTTCCCTCACACTGTATGTGTGTGTGTGCGTGTGTGTGTGTGTGTGTGTGTGTGTGTGTGTGTGTGTGTGTGTGTGTGTGTGTGTGTGTGTGTGTGTGTGTGTTTGCACTATGGCTATATGAGTAGCCTGGAAATCCAGACCCACATCTAGAAAGATTTAGGATCTGGCTATGAGTAATGAAAACTTCGAGGGACGGCACCAAGAATGCATTTGAAAATATCACTGAAATACCAAATAACACTTCGACCAATGTTTACTGACTGATTACGGACTTCGACGCAATTGGATAACACTTCGACCAATGTTTACTGCCTGATTCCGGACTTCGACGCAATTGGATAACACTTCGACCAATGTTTACTCACTGATGTGTGTGTGTGTGTGTGTGTGAGATGGGTGCTCGTGCATTGATTGCGTTGCGGTCAAGCTGCAGGTTTGGTATCCTGGTCACCTGGGTTCGAGCCTGACTGCTCTCTCCCTTTGATTCGTGTCTCCATAAGACTCAACAAGTTAATTGATTCCTGAGAGTCAGAGCTGAAAGAGGTGTTGACAATGAGATGACACACAAACTCACTCTCACACACACACACACACACACACACACACACACACACACACACACACACACACACACACACACACACACACACACACGAACACACTTTTTTGTCTCTATCCCTAACCCCAACACACACACATACACACACAAACATACATTCATCATCCCTCTTATTCTTAAATATACACACTTAAATATACTTTCTTTCACACACACACAGTGATGTTCTCTTTGTACTTCTTTCTTTCAAACACACACAATCACACACATACACATACACACACACACACACACACACACACACCCGAGTACCAGCTGTGGAGCAGTAGTTCCCGGTCAGAGAGGCGTCCGGCTCTGCTCCAGAGGGGGTGTCCTCTCTTGAGGAGCAGCAGGAGGGAGCAGGGGGCTAATTAGTGCTCAGCAGTCTGGAGCACCGCTCTCAATTAAACACCAACAAAAGAAAGAAAAAGAAAAATAACAAAAAAGGGGAAAATAACAAGATTTTTTTTTAAAGAAGGGAAGCCAGAGTGGGAGGTCAGATTACACAACAACATCATGTACAGTATCTGTGTATTGTCAAATGAGCATGATTGCTGAAAATATATTTTGCACAGTTTGATTTCATACACACATGTGCAAACTAGAATGTTTCTTTTTTCTTTTTGCTAAGCTAAACGATGGAAGTGAAGTTTTCTTTTTCTCAGTGTTCACTGACTTGGTCCTTAGAAAGCTAGAGAGAAAAGACAAAATAATTGAGAATAGGAGGTAGATTGGTGGACAATACATTGGGGGGAGGGGGGGGCTGTCAGCTGGGGGATGGGTTGGGGGGCGGGGTGGCAGCATCTGTCCTGCTCTCTAAATGTTTGCTTTCTAAGCAATCAATATGGAGCTCCACTGGATACCAGTATGACTGCTCTAGTTTGGTAGGAGACTCTCCAGACAATGGGCCAGGCCTACCATTTCACCAGGGACAGTCTAACTAATAGTGAGAGTCATGTTATTGGGTCCTTATTACTGTGGTGGGGGAGAGAGGGAGAGCATCAGGATGGAGTCATTTGACCAGGGTGAGTAATGAAGGGAGGGGGCAGAAAGGAGGGCAATTAGGGGCCAGATGCCCATCTGGTGCCCCAGAGTCACAGATGTCAGCGGAGACACAGCAGGGGCAGGGGAGAAGCTTCTGGAAAGACGGGCTGGCTGGCTGGCTGTGGTGAAATTGGGAAGGGAGAGGGAGGAATGAGGCAGAGGAGGGGTGGGGTGTGTGTGAGAGAGAGAGAGAGAGAGAGAGAGAGAAGCTGTGTGTGTGTGTCTGTGTGTGTGTGTGTGTGCGCTGTTGCCCCTGTTGCCCCCCCCCCTCCCTCCACTCTCACGGGACTCAGTCTGGTTGGTGCTGTCATCTCACCACCCCAGACGGTCGGGCCCTGCACCTGCTCCTTACATTAGAACGGAGGGGCGTGGCCGCGAAGTGTTTGTGTGTGGAGAACACAAGAGAAAGTGAGAGAGGTAAGGAAAGGAGAGGGAGAGGGAGAGAGGGTGGGTGTTGTTGTTGAGTGTTTCCAGATAGCCATGGCAGAATAGTTGTAACACGTTTTATAACAGTGGTTTCGGCGAGAAGAGCGTAATCTTTTGTTACATTGAGCATCCTTGTGAGAACAGGCTGGCTCATTGAATTGACGCTAAATTTGGGAGAATAAATTGATTAGCGTGTTATATAAGACAAACTGCGTATGTTCGATCTATTTTAAGCGCAAACGCCATTGTGCATTGGCCAATGTTAAAATGTCAGGCTTCTTATATGTCTGATCTTGGAGAATGTGAAAGATTTGTTCTCAGGATATTCGAGAACTCTCTGGGTGACGCCACATGAGCACGCGTCGCCTCGCCCCCGCCCCTCGAACCCCCTAAAAGATGCTTTCATAATTTATTAGTTCTGATGGATGGTGGTTTAGGGTGGGGCAGGGGGAAGCGTGGACCCAGCCCTTTAAACACACGCCAAGAACGATTAGAATTAGCTATAGATGGATATAGCGTCATGTTTTAAGGATCTGATGCCACCATACCCCATAATAGGCTACGTAGCTCTACCGTTTGACAAATAATATGTAATTTTTGTTCACCAGCATCGTCTAAATGACAGAAAAATACAAATTTTCCACATATAAAATGCATGCAACACAAAGTAACTATTTGTGGCCGCAACAGTTGTAACGTGTAAATAAACACAATGTCACAAAATGACTACAAAATTGTTACAATGTGCTCAGGGACACATTTCGAAGTATCCTTGGTTACGATGCTGCAGCCTTGGCGCTAGACATCGACCATGTCCATCGTGATTGGATTATTCCTGCTCCTGCACGTCGCCCATTGGTCACTTCTATAAATACACTTACCTCATTGCATACGTAGCCCCCCCTTTTACTAGAATCTCAATACCAGTTTGAAAAAATATAGGATATCAACACACATGGGTTTGCTACTCCATATATCTTGCGAAAGAAAGGAATTGTGAACATAACTCATTTTTATTACTGCGGATGTATTTATTCTCGTTGATGAAATAAAGCGAAAGGTAAGTGTTGAGCTCAAGCCGAGTACCTCAGTGGCGGATTATGCATTGTGATGCGATGCTCGCGAGGAAGGGAATCTGTTGACAATTTTTTTCACATTCGGCGCCATTTTCAGACAGACCACTTACGCACCTGCCAGTCGCTTTAAACGCCGAATGGCTCGAATTTTCGAATGTGGATGACTGGCTCTTAGAGATACAACTGTTATACCAAAACTTATCGTTGTTTTTTGTTTAGTCTGTTCCATGTTTTTGTTTCTCATTGTTGCGGTCGCATGGAGCTTTCTGTGTGCGTGCTCATCGGAACATTCCCGAGTTGTCGATGGTTCTGTCGTTGTATTGGAGCCGAGTGAAAAGCAGTGATTTTAACGCAGCAATTTGAAATATTAAGCATACTTCATATATGTTATTTCGGTATAAATTCAGAATTATGTGAAGTCTTTCTGAAATATTTGACTTATCTGGGAAATAATCTTGTTATCGATGTGTCTAAGTGATCATCTCCTCTGGTTATCATTGCCCGTTTTACTCAGTGGTCAGATCCACACAGACCATCTTTTCATCACTTTTACTTACAGTTTCTCCGAGAATGTATCACCGAGTACAATTTGATATGAAGATCATTTAGACAATTTGAAACTTTCCTAATCTTATGAAATGGTAGTGTAAGTTATGGATACCTCCTAACTTTTAGTTGTTTACATTCATGGTTATCCTGACTTAACATGACCATTGATATGGATGTTATAGGTAAATTGTCCATGTGTTTACAGTGCCATATGTACAAAATCAAAATGAATACATTTGGATTTTTGTTTATATAGGCTATGTAGCCATGCTCACCTTATCTACTACTTATGTAGTACTACTGCTAAAAATATGTCCTTTATTAGGTACTCATTCTCATGACCGATCTTTTCACTCCAAGCTATTTAGGATAAAAGCATCTAGTTTCAGTATTGAAGGCAGGTTGTGTGTCAAATATTGCTGTTTGTTTGTGTGCTTTCTTTGAAGAAGCCATGCAGGAGAGTGACTGAGAGGATGTATAGATGGACTGAGCTCTTTGTTATTGCGCTGGTTGTGCACTGAGAATGCATATGTGTTCCCTGAAGCGAGGAAGAGAGAGGGCGTGTGTGTGTGTGTGTGTGTGTGTGTGTGTGTGTGTGTGTGTATGTGCGCGTGTGTATGTGCGCGTGTGTATATGTGTGTGTGTACACGCATGAGTGAAAGTGATGTAAGCAGACAGTGTGCACTTTGGGAGTACTGTGCTGGGACTGGTGGTCTCTTAGCATTTGACACCATGCTGGTCATCACACACCACACACACACACACACACACACACACAAAGACACAAGGTTCATTTTACACATGCACTTTGTCACTCAAAATGAAACTGCTCATGTCTTCAAAGATAGATTGAGTCTTTCTGTGTACATTAAGAGTATTTCTACAGAAAACATTCTGTATGCCAAGCTATCAAGGAAATATGTGTGTGTGTGTGTGTGTGTGTGTGTGTGTGAGTCTTGGCGTAAATGTTAGAATGAGCATACATGAATTGTGTGAGAGGGTCAGGGCTATTGTAGACTGCACATGGACACAGACTGTGAGTGCGGTTCCATGCAGCCAATAAGCGGTTCTGAATCAGTTTATTAGGAATAAACCGAATATGCGTGTGTCTCTTAAACACCTTATTCTGATTGAAATAAACCGAAAAAGGCCATATTCTGTTTACTAATAAACCGTTTGCACACCCTAGCATATGCCTGTTTTAAACGGAATATTGAAAACACCTTAAACGGAATCTGCTCCCAGAAGGAAGAGTGTTGTAGGCCTGCACATGCTCAATTCCCACAGAATTAGGATAAAATTAATCAATTATCTCCTGCTCTTTCCTAATCATGGCGAAAAAACGCGCACACTGTTGGAAAGACGAGGAGACAAACTTAAGTCTTGCAATCATGCAAATGTCATGGAGTTCATTGACGGGAGAAAATGTCGTAATAGCGACGTTTTAAAAAAAAAATTGTAAAAAACTTTGGCTATCGACATGCGTCTGAACCCGTGAAATACAGGTGGAAGAACCTGAAGACGCTGTATTATTCAGCCAAAAGAGGGTATTCCACCAGCTGAGATTTATGTCAAGACGTTGGGAGCCTATTTGTGGGCTGCGTCGCTGACTTATTCGGAATAATGTCGATTGCTATGTAAACAATGGAATGGAATGTTGACATAAACGGAATTTGGGCAATAACCTGATTCAAAACGGTTTATTCCCGGCATGAAAATGTGCTCTGTGTCTTCCCTTTGACAGTTAGAAGCCAGGCGATCCATCACCCAGTATCACAGCTGGTGTGTGTGTACTCACATGAGTAAGTAGGTGTCTAAGTGAGAGTGTGTGTGTGTGTACTCTTGCATAAATAAGTAGCTGTCTGTGAGTCTTTGTATGTGTATCAAGTGTGTGCTAGAAGTACAATAGAAGTAAGTGTGTGTGTCATTTGAACAGGGTGTCACCATGCCAGCCTTGTTTAGATCATCACCAGAGCCAGCCCAGGTGCCAGCAGATTACAAGGCTGGCTTCAGCCCCCCCATCCTTTAATGTCCCTATCTCTCACTCTCTCTCTCGCTCTCTCAGTCAGACTTTCCCTCTCACTTTCGATCATGAACTGATGCTCAAATTTGTCCTCTCTTACTCACGTTTTCCTTGCTCTCTCACTCTTCTCACTCCTCTCTCACTCTCTCTTTCTCTCCCTTTGCTGCCTGATTCAGGTCGCTGACATGTGATGTCATTTCTGTCGGTGACATAAGTGTTCTGAATTTATCAGGCTGCTGTTCCACTTCTGCCAAGTGCCGTTTTCCCATTTCCTCTTTTTGTAATACTTTATTATCGGCTGTCCTCCACACTTCATTCGTATGCCCAAGCACTCAAAGAAACTGCGCAGATTTGTACTTAGTTTCTGGCTCAACTGATTTTAGTTTCTCTCTGTCTCTCTCTCTCTCTCTTACACACACACACACACAAGCTCACACACACTTTTACATGTACGCACACACATTGTCACTCTTGACGTCTCCATGGTGATCAGGTGTGTCACTGATTGGCTCAGCCCCCGCTGCCTGAGCCCCATGTGTGTGTCCCAGCTGGTGGCTGCCCTCCTACCTGCCACTCATGCCCGCACACCCGCCCGCAACCCACCTGCTCTCTGCTCAGCTCACCACCTACCCCCCTCCCCCACCACCACTACCCACCTCCACCACCACCACCACCACTACCCCCTCCACCACCTGCCCCTGTACAGCCCCTGTCCCTGGACTGTACCCATCACTCACGTCTGTGGTCAGACCCCACTTACTACCCTGCCCCCGTCCAACACCACCACCACCCCTCCAACACCCTCACCCCTCCAACACCTCCACCACCACCCCCACCATCAGCACCAGTGCAGGGCACCTGCCCCTGTACAGACTGCCTAACACCCATCATTCACGTCTGTGGTCAGACTCCACCTAGTTACCCTCACCCCCCGTCCCCCTCCAACACCACCACCACTACAACCCCCTTCCATCAGCACTAGTGCAGGGCATCTGTACAGACTGCCTGTACCTGCCACTCACCCACTCAGGCTGCACCTGCTGTCCTCCTCACTGTGCTTCACCATGCAGGCCGAGGCTGCCCCCTTCCGTCTGCAAGGTCCAGCACTGCCTGCATCATGTGACCTCATTACATCCAAGGATGTAGAAAAATGAGAAAGTATTCAGCTTTACGACACTGGAGTTTTTTCCATAAAAGGATTACTCTAAATTATTAATCTATTATCAATACAGTCGGCGATTAATAGCTGACAACTAATCGATTCATTGATTAGTTGTTCTGGCCTAGTTTGTTGTGTATTGTGAAGTGACATTGGGTGTCATGAAAACCATTTATAAATGAAGTGCATTATTATTACCTGTCCTTTACCTGCGTAATGCTGGGCAGACACTGTGTGATTCTTTTCTGTATACAACATGATAACTCACACTATACACTTCAATTGGTTGTGACTGGTTTGCTTACTCTGTACGTTCAAACTGCTCACACTGCAAGACAGCTGACAAATATTTCTGACATGCCAGAAATCCAATCAGATCGGACCGGAACAAGAATGTTGTTTTTTAGGTCTTGTAATTAGGTGCTGTTGGAATTCGATCCGATTCTAAAGTCAGTTGGGTCCGACTGAATCTGGGCTAAAATCAGGCTCAAATAGCACAGTGTCTGCCTGGCTTTAGAGTCTACTTCCTACCCCCTTACCCCCACCTCCTCTACCTTGCCCTCACACTCACTGCTGGCTAAACACCACAACAAAATATGTGTGTGTGTGTGTGTGATGTGATATGTTATCTACAGTACGTTGCTACATTGAGCTGTTGCCAGTCTGTATTTTAAACAAGAGACTTTTTACTGGCAATGGATGGGCCTGATTTCCCTTGTTCCTGTTCAAAAGTGTGTGTGAGTGCAGTTCACAGCCCTGTAAATAACATGCTATAACTGGATATAAATAACACAACACTTTTGCAGCCTCTGCACTGTGAACTCTGTCAACCTCCTTCACTACTTCTGAAATATCTCTGTTCTTCTGAACTAGACAGGCTTTGATGGTGTCATTTTTTATACACTCGGTGTTACGCAGATTATGTGGCGAACAAAGAAACACAAGGGGCAGCTGAGTCTAGAGTCCTACTCGCACAGACTCACTCATGTCCACTTCCTGTGTGGTATATATTCTGTTCGTCCCACTGGCAGGATCTGTGTTCTCTGACGCTTGCTAGCCTTGGCACCTTGTGTACACATACCGCCCCACTGCCTTTGACAAGCGCTGAAATGCTGCTCCGTACATACAGTAGGCCGCGACATGAGTGCCACGCTCTCCGCTTGCAGCATTTGATAACATCCAATTCCATTGTCATTCAACACAACCCCGCACACCAGCGTCAAACTCTGCCACTGCTGTGACGATTACGATTCAGCTCTATTTTTGTCTGTTCCGCTCAATAAAATCTCTTATTTATTGAATGCTTGAACATTTCAGGGCAGTGACAGAAAGTGTCGGCGTACTTATGTGGGCACCTATATGCGTAGAGCTGAAGTTGTGGCCAGGTGCACACCCCCCATAATGCTGTCCTGTCAGCTGCGGACTGTACTGCACTGTACATTTCCCTCACGAGATCAAAAGAGTATATATACTTATATACTGTCCGGCATGGCACTGCATCCGCTGGATCTCTTCCTGTCTTTGTTGTTATCGGGGAGCATGCTCAGAAAGGCCCTGAGTTCTTCCCCTTTCCCAGAAGTCCTAGCAAGAAGACCTTTATAGTCTAACCAAATGATAGACGTGATGTAATACAGAAGGTTAGCGGTTAGTGCTTGAACTTGCCCTCTGCTTGTGAGTCATACGTCTGGGCCTTGCTTGGGCTTTCTGAGTCACCCCTCATCCCTGCAGAGAAGAGGGGAAGACAAAACGTGGAGGGGGGGGAGAGAGAGAGTGGGGGGGTGAGATGGAGGGAGGACCAGAAGGATGGAGTAGTCAGATTGAGAAAGGAGGAGAGGCAGAGTTTGAGAAAGAGAGAGATAAGGATCTCGAGGAGGAGGAGAGAGAATGGAAGTTGGGCTAGATGGGGAAAGAAATGGAGTTTTTAGAAGGAGACAGAAAGAGAGAGAGAGAGAGAGAGAGAGATAAAGTTGGGCTAGAGGGGGAGAAACAGAAGGATAACATTGAGAGAAAATGGCGAGGAATACACAGAAAAGAGAGTGTGTTTGAGGGAGAGAGAGAGAGCAAGAGATGAGAAGGAGGGTGGGGAGAGGGAGGGAGGGATGTGACTGAGTGATTGACAGACATGTCCAGCTGCCCTCCTCTCCCTACATATCAGCCCATCCTGAGTGAGTGAACGAGTGCGCACGAGAGAGGAGGGAGGGAGGGAAGGAGAGAGGGAAAGAGAGAGAGGGAAAGAGAGAGTGAGGAAGGGAGGGAAAGAGAGAGTGAGAGAGCGCTCTAATCCTACGCAGGCCCCGATTAATTTTAAAGCCGCTTTCAATCCCTAAGCTCACTTTCTGTGCCCGGTTAGATGCGAGGGCTGGCCTGACCGCTCTCCCTCTCTCACTCTCTCTCTCTGGTCTCCCGAACTCACCAGCCATCACGCTGGGCTCTCTGCTCTGCTGACCGCAGTGCTGCATGCTCAGACCAATGTGGTCAGTCTGTGTGTGTGTGTGTGTGTGTGTGTGTGTGTGTGTGTGTGTGTGTGTGCGCGCGCATGTGAGTGTGTGTGTGTGTGTGTGTGCATGCTTGCAAGTGTGTGATTGTGTATGCGTGCCTGCGTGTTTGTATTTATGTGTGTGTGTGTGCGCATGTGCGAGTGTGTACGTGTGTATGACCCTAAAGCACTTAGGTGAAGCAGGGGTGTGGGATTAGCACTACTGTGCACTACTGTGCACTACTGTGGTTGGGCAGCATCAGATACCAGGTTAAAAGATTATGGGCTCTATCGTGCGTCCCAGCGCAATTGACTTTGTATACTCGCGCTTTTGTCTTTCCTATTTTGCAGTCAAACGATATTGAATTTTTCCCTCCACAGGTAATGCGCCTGTAAATTAGGGAATTGATTAAGCCACCGGGCTGTTCAGCTTAAAAGACGAGGCGTGTTCCGCGCAAACGCTCACTGTTGATATTTTGCAGTTTCAGAAAACAATTCCGCCACAGACCAGGAACTCCTTGTCTAAAGTCTGTGGCGCAAATGCAGATGCTATTTTGAGGGCCTGCGTGAATGAATGTGTTGCACACCAATCTACAGACACCCCGCGGATAATATTTGTCCATTTCCGGTTTTGTTCGTTGCATTGGTGACCTAAAAAATTAGTAGCCTACAACATCTACATGCAAGATATTTACAAAAAAAACGCCTAATTATGACCTATTAATTTGGACAACTTTATACAGCCCTATAAAGGCCAAAGTTACCTTTAGTTTTGTTCCAATTTACCGTTATGTATGGCTTTAAACATCGCTATGCGCTTTAACATCAGCCTAAGCATTATTCCAGCTGTGCTAAGGTTTTAAGCACCAGAATTTTGCCTACCTTGTTGTAGCCCATCTGAAATAACTCCAAGCTTTATGTTCCCTCCATCCTTTCGTTATTTTCAAAAAACGTTTTATATCCATGATGGCCTTAAAGTCTTGAGTTAGTGAATTAGCTTAAATCAGCTTTTATGAGCTGTTAACCAGCAAATAGTACAAGAAAGCAGCAAGTATGGCTACAATTTCTGTAGTTGCTGCACCCATTCATTCTCTCTCCTGCTCAAACGAATGTTGTGCGTGCATTAAGTTGATGATAAAGTGTTTACAAACTCTACTTAACAGAAAATATTGTAAATAGCCCACTGTCATGCAGTTAATGGGATATACTGTGCAGAGTTGAAAGTTAGGTCAACTTGAAACTGTTTCTCACAGGCCGCCTGTGCTGCGCAACGCACACTTTGTTCCACTCATCTATACAACATAGTTCCCATTTCGGTAAACCATACATAATTTCAAAGAAACATATTACCACTGAGGGAAATCAGTGTGGTGTCCATTAAGATGTGAAATCTAGCTGCATACATTTTCACCGAATCACAGATGTGTTGATGACATAAATTAGGAAATATTAGATGACTTAAGGAGACGGATGTTGAATTGCATGCCGATGCCATTTAACCCAAATGCCCCAGCGCAGCAGCACGGAGAGAAGAGATTAACTGACAGAAGATATGCATTGTCTATAGAGAGGTAATGTTAGATTACATTCATTGTACATAGCAAAAATATCACCATGCATTCATAATCTCGTGATTCAGTGAGAGTGATCCCAAAAACATCGGCAAGTATGTCTTTGTGACAATTCTGTATTACATTTTGTCAAGAGGAAAATCAATAGCTGACAGTTCCTAACTGAACAGTAAAATTATAGTGCTGTGAACGCCCTATTGCGCTTCTGGCAACACGCTACCATAATAGCAATCAGCTATGGAACAAGCATGCCTGTTGTTAAAGGGAATGTGAGATGACGCCCTGATTGGTTTATTGCACGTTACGCTGTGTGTGTGCTTTTTACTTTGTTTGAGCAATATCAGGAGGTGTGTATTATGTTTCTGCGCTTGTGTGTATGTGTGTGTTTGTGTGTGTGTGTGTGTGTGTGTGTGTGTGTGTGTGTGTGTGTATGTGTATGTGACAATGTTTACTGTATTCTCTGTGTGTGCTTCTACAAGAGAGATAGAAAACAGCGAGCATATGTGCCTGTGTGTGTATGTGTGTGTGTATGTGTTGTGGCCTGAGGTGGATGCTCCACCTGGGACCAGTGAGGGCAGACTTCCTGCTCTTTCTGCCCACTCAGCAGCTTCTCCAAGAAAACAACCTTGAAACACACACACACACACACACACACTCTGAGACTAAAGTACTTGCAGCACTTGCAGTGTGTGAGTGGCACACACAAGGGCACCCGGAGACAAGGAGTGAGTGCCAACACTCCAGGAAAGTTTACACACTAGTTTTACAGGCAAACACACACACACACACACACACACACACACACACACAGAGAGAGAGAGAGAGATGACTAGGGTTTTGAGTAAGGGCCAGGGGCCTGAAGGAGCCACAGCTGAGCTCTTGGAGGCTATTGACCAATCCTCTCTACAGTCACTTCACACTCAAGTGCTGCATGACATTTTCAGGCCAACATTTAGTGTGTGTTTTTCTGTGTGTGTGTGTGTGAGAGAGTGTGTGTGTGTGTGTGTGTGTGTGTGTGTGAGAGGAGAGAGAGAGAGAGAGAGAGAAAGAGAGGGAGTGCTGTGTGCAAATGTGTATTTCTGTATGTTTTTGTACTGTATATATTGTGTGTGTGTGTATGTGTGTGTGTGTGTGTGTGCTCTATTTTGACCCCCCGAGCTCTATACACAAAGGACTTCTGTCAGTGAACAAGTAAGAGAATGGGGACATAAAAGTGAAAGTACAAGCGTGAGGACGGAGCGACAGACTCTCTCTTTTCATTCTTCTTTTCTTCTCTCTCTCTCTCCCTCTCTCTCTCTCTCGCTCTCCTCTAGAATTCTTTCCTATTACCAGAATGTGTTCTCTTGATCCTTCATAAGAAAAAGGCATACATTTTAGTAAAGTCCTAAACCTAAGATGGCCACATACCCTTAAATAAAAATGCATGTTAGATTATCCAGATAGATTATCTTAAAAGACACTTTGTCTCATTTTGTATCAATACAACAATGTCAGGTCTGTCTTAGTATGGTTGAATATAGACTTTGACTAATAGACTCTTCCATTACTTTTTCATGTAGTTTTGTTACAAAAATACCTCACATGTAATTATGCTATTAAAAGGCAACAGTCCAGGGTACTCAGGGAAAATTAAAGTACATTTTAGTGAAATAAATCAACAAACGCTTAAACACACCTAGATCCGCCAATGAAATACACTGAAGATACAATGGTCTTGCACACAGTACACATCACACATACAGCTCTGGACAAAATTAATTAGAATAAGTTGATGGTCATATTCAAATTTGCAGTGGTCTCTTAATTTTGAATATGACCGTCATCTTATTTGAATGTCACTTAGCAACGTAGGATGACATCAGAAAAATGTGCAGTGGTTTCTTAATTGTTTCCAGAGCTGTATCATTGTGGGTCTAGAATATCAGCATATCAGATTCTTCACAGAAAAAAACTAAGACTGGTTTAAATGTTATTTTTTTTAGTTCTTCTTTATGGAACGATGCAATTAGAGGTAACCTAGACCATTATGATGCACATTACATTTTCGAAACAGAAAAGACATCTTCATAGGAATTCCTCTTAAGCCTTGTTTATATTCATTTGTCAGTTAAACAAAAGCAAAAAGAAGGCCGGCACTCTAAGAGTCGTGCCTGTTTTTTCATCTATTGGGTGGCAACATCAACCCCCCCCCCCCCCCATTCTCCGTCTATCTAAAAA
>NC_063208.1:27696814-27721814 GCF_017589495.1 Alosa alosa
CTGGGAAACACAAGCCCAGCCCTGGCTAAAGAGGATGTGCGCTCTATTGTGTGTGTGTGTGTGTGTGTGTATCAGTGTTTGTGTGTCAGTGACATTTATGCAGGGCCAGCAGAGTCTCTCCACTTGCCCACCCACTCCTGCTGGGCCCTCCCATCTGTATTGGACACACACACACACACACACACACATACACACACACACACAAACACAGACACATAGAGACACACACACACACACACACACACACACACACACACACACACACACACACACACACAGCAATTAGCCATTTCTATGTTTTTCAGGGAGGGTGTGTGTGAGAGAGATAGAGAGAGAAAGAGAGGGTGTGTGTGGTCATACATGCGTGTGTATGCGCATCTCTGAGCTCATTTATTATTGATACCTAATGGAGGAGAGTGTGAGAAAGGTGTTAGTGATGTGATGTGATGCGTGACCTTAAAGCAGCCCTCTCAGTGCTAGTCATTTGAAAACAATATTAACTCATCACTCTCATGATGCTGCACTCTGTACTAACCTTAAGCAATGGAGAGGGACCTCTTGTGAACTTGTGAACTCTTCATGTGACCTTTGATATATGCATGATATTCACAAAGTGCAGTGGAAGGTAGTTCCAGTTGAGCATATTCTGTATATGATGGGAACTGCCACTGACTGTAGACTAGATGGACTAGATTGACTATCTGAAAATCATGTGTTAGAAAGCTGAACCATTAGAGCACTTTCTTTTTATGTGTAAAATACTATGCATCGTCTATGTTGAAGGAAACAGTTGTAATGAACATGACCAGTATTATTACTAGAATTATTCTCAATTGTTTGTCTAAATATAAGTTATTAAGTGGCAGACATAAATGTAAACATATACAGGTGGGTCTCAAATTTTTTTTTTATTTCAAAAAGTGAATCTTTTATATATTCATTATATTTAGAGTGAAATATTTCAAGCCATTTTCTGTTTTAGTAAATGTCGGTTTCCTGAGCCTAGTCTGGTTCAGTAAACACAACCACAATCATGGGAAAGACTTCTGACTTGATAATTGTCCAGAAGGCACTCATTGTAAAGCCGATTCAAGAACTTGGGGGAACATCACAAGGAGTGGACTGAGGCTGGAGTCTGGAGTCATCAAGAGCCACCACGCACAGACGTGTCCAGGGAATGGGCTACAAGTGGCACAGTACTAGTGTCAAGCCACTCCTGAATCAGGACTAAGAAGAGACAGAACTGGACCGTTGCTCAGTGGTCCAAACTCCTCCTTTCACAGAAAAACAAATTTTGCATTTCATTTGGATATCAGGGTCCAATCAAGGTCCCAAGAGTTTGGAGGAAGAGTGAAGAGGCACAGAATCCAAGTTGCTTGAAGTCCAGTTTGATGTTTCCACAGTCAGTGATGATTTGTGGTGCCATGTCATTTGCTGGTGTTGGTCCACTGTGTGTCAATTCCAGAGTCAATGCAGCCTTCTACCAGGATACTTTAGAGCACGTCATGCTTCCATCTGCTGACAAGCTTTATGGAGATGCTGATCTCCTTCTCCAGCAGATCTCAACACCTGACCACAGTGCCAAAACTGCTAGTAACTGGTTTGCTTACCGTGGTATTACTGTGTTTGATTGGCCAGACAACTCGTCTGACCTGAACCCCATAGAGAATCTATCGGATATTGTTAAGAGGAAAATGAGAGACACCAGACCCAACAATAGAGACAACCTTAAGGACGTTATCAAAGCAACCTGGGCTTCCATAACACCTCAGCAGTGCCACAGGCTGATTGGCTCCATACCACGCCAAAATGACGCAAAAGGAGCCCAACCAATATTGAAATGAAATCTTTTAGATTACAGTAGTCAGATGAGTTAATTTCTTTTTTTAAAAGATTGACATTTCAGTATTATAACCTCCAGTACTTCAGATGTGTGCCCTAATCATCAAGATTAAAACAAAAAATGGCTTGACATATTTCACTTTATATCTAATGAATCTAGAGTATATGAAAGATTCACATTTTGAAATAAAAAATGAACTTTTCCATGATATTCTTTTTTTTTTTTTAGACCCACCTGTATAAATAAATATAAACAAATATATTCTATAATAAAATGTTATGAGTATGAGTATTGAGTATTTGTTAATCTTCTCTCCTCAGTGGCGGCCATGACGACAGACGAGGCTGAGAGCCAGCAGAAGAAGGCCAACCAGCAGCAGCAGCAGTCCCAGCGGCCTTCCCAGCAGCCGTCGGACGACCCCCCTGCCTCTGCTGACCCCCCCGCCGTGACCTCGGACCCCCAGGACAGCCCCGCGTCTGGCCCAGCCCCGGGCTCCCCTGCGGCGCCGGTGGCCGGGGGCGAGGAGGAGGTGCAGCTGCGTCCCCGCCAGCGCACGTCGGCGGGCCGCGGCCTCTCGCGCCTCTTCTCGTCCTTCCTGAAGCGGGCTGGCCCAGTGCTTTCGGACGGGCGAGGGGGGCCGACCCAGAGCAGGCCTTGACGCCCGGGCCAGGGCGAGCCAAGAAACCATCGCCCCCCGAGCCCGAAGGCGCAGCGAGGGCCGAGGCGACGCTGCCCTCGACCTGCACTCCCTCAGCAGCGCCGAGAACCAGGTCAGAACCGTAGAACCTCAACGCCACACCTAGTACCAATGCCTAGAGCCAGGACAGAACCACAGAGCCCCCAACACCACATCTAATACCAATACATAGAACCAGGTCAGAACCATACTGTAGAGCCCTAACACCACACCAAATACCAATGCCTAGAACCAGGTCCAAACCATAGAACCGCAACTTCACCTATTACCAATGCCTAGAACCAAGCTTACATTATAATGAAGCATTATCAATGGTCTATGCATATAGACCCTCACCTGAGGAGGGCATCCTATGATGCCGTATCAATGCACATGTAATATTTGATGTGTCAATATAAGTTGTAAGTGGCTGGGAATGATGAGCTTTGAATGAGGAGCCAATGATGAGTGATTCCCCCCTCAACTCCTCAGGCCCCAGGGGTACACTGACCTCCAGCACCTGCACTGTCTTACTGTAACATGCCAGGCTTTCAGCATTTACACTGACCTCCAGCACCTACACTGTCTTACTGTAACATGCCAGGCTTTCAGCATGCACACTGACCTCCAGCACCTACTGTCTTACTCAACATACCCAGCACAGCATGCACACTGACCTCCAGCACCTACTGTCTTACTGCAACATGCCAGGCTTTCAGCATGCACACTGACCTCCAGCACCTACTGTCTTACTGCAACATGCCAGGCTTTCAGCATGCACACTGACCTCCAGCACCTACTGTCTTACTGCAACATGCCAGGCTTTCAGCATGCACACTGACCTCCAGCACCTACTGTCTTACTGCAACATGCCAGCATGCGTGTTTTTGGTGCAGTTTTAGGATGTAATGGTCCCAGCTTGGTGTGAAGGCCGGGTTAGCTGATGCTAATCCTGCTGTTATGTAACTCGCATTTAGACAGAGCAGAGCGTTGAGCAGGGCGTGACTCTTCTCTAGAGGGGCGTGTGTGGACACTCAAGCCTGTTTTTAACGCTCGTACTGCCATCACAGCAGGACATGAGAGCGTCCTGTAGTTTTGGCCCGTTCTATACTGGGCCATGCGGTGTTGTTATTTTATGATGTGTTATGTTCAGTTGTACTGTAATGTTTTATTAAGATAATGCTCATGAGAATGCTGAGCCCCCATGTTCAGGCCCCCAGAGTGTAGCGCTGTAGCTGCCTGGTAGCTCTAGCTGTTGGCTGCAGCAACTCGAGCTAGGTTTTCGGGTTTTCTTCATACCAACAGCACTTGGTGACCTTAAGAAACCAAGATTTATGTGAAAAATCAGCAGAATTCTCCTTTAAGATAGCATTCACAGGTTCAGCATGCCAGGTAAGCATATGTAGCATTTTTAGGTCCTTGGCCAGGGTCCTGAAATGGTGATTGAGTGCAGAAGTTGCTTCGCAAGCAGGAGTCAAAGTCAGGCACGATGTGTGTCTGCAGCCTTACCCTGCCAACGGCAGTGGGCTAATCGCCCATGCATGCATTGAGATAAATGAGGAGTAAATTGCATGCAGGATGTCACACAAGACACGAGAGGTGTGGCAAATTCATCACTCCCCGCCCAAGTCTCCGTTTATAGCTGCTTATATAATGAACGCCATTCGTAACTGACCACCATTTGTACTCGTCATGTGGTCACCAGACCCTTTCATCCAAAGTGACACATCCAGCCGTCGAGCTTTGTCTTCTATCTTTATTTTCACAACACTGATAGTGTCGTTCTCCGTGAGGTTTCGCTGACCCCAACATCTGCCCGCCCCCATCCCGCTCCACTGTGTCTGAGATGGAGCTTGTTCATTACACGCTTGTCCTACATTTCAGGCCTATTTTAGTTTAGGCACCAGTGTTTGCAAATGCCTTGAGAGAACACGGGCTTGTTGAGAGTGGTGCGTATGAATAATTGAAGCGGAGCACTAGATGTCTAGAAGTGAACAGAGTGGTTACTGTAATAACTGCTGCAGGCAGATAGTGGATGGAGACGCTTGTCAGACACTAAGTGTCAGTTTTGAAGTGGGAGAGCTACTGACACTGTGTCTGCACTGTAAATCAAGAGTTATGTTGCCCATAAATAACATTCATGTTCATGTTTACCAAGATGTGGAAATGGTACATTTACTGTAGTTCAGACATTTTTCATCCTCATGTCCTATTTAAAGCAAAGCTGGCTTTGCAAGTGAAGAGACAGTACATTAGTATCAGTATTGCTACTCCCTGGTGTGGAGATATACAGTACATTAGCATCAGTATTGCTACTGACTGGTGTGGAGATATACAGTACATTAGCATCAGTATTGCTACTGACTGGTGTGGAGATATACAGTACATTAGCATCAGTATTGCTACTGACTGGTGTGGAAATATACAGTACAGTGGCATCAGTATTGCTAGTCCCTCCTGTTGTCTGCATGTTTGGCCTAGCAGCTCAGCTTCAGGAGTCTGGAGCTTTATCCCGTGCCCTGTCTGTCTGTGCAGTTCAACACACAAGATTTCATCCTCACGGTCCAACTTCCTCGTCCAGTGCCAAGGAGGCATTAGCAGACTGTACTGTGCTCTTAAAGGTGCAGTTCTTGATGGTGGCAAGGTAGCCTAGAAATCTAGATGCATCCTAGCGGCAGCAAATTACATTTGCTGCCAGGGCTAGTCTAGCAACTCTCCGGTGGCTTGTGAGCTCGAAAAATTAAACTTCTATCAGGCCAATCAAATCATGTATAGAGTCGTTAGGCGGGCTTAACATAATGATTGATGGCAGAGTTGCAACGGTTTGGCTTGAATTCCCTGTTACTTGAAAACAAATAAGATAATGTTGCTGTTGGCGAACAGTGTGACACGAGTTAAGCTTTTATTAAGCTGGCAAAAGTTTGAACTAGCCAACTAGCTCCGCTGGTGGGAAACGCATGGGATTCATAGCGCTGTCCTATTGCGTGCAGAGGGAATTTGAAAGACAACTGATTTTCCCGCCCCTCGGACTGAGCACTGCGAACGGTGAGTGCCCAGACCCTACATTTTAATGTGGGTCTGGCTCGTCAGGCTAGTGGCAAGGTTCAACTCAACAGCCAATCAAACAGCAAATAAATAAATACCCAACCCTTAAGCGTTGATTGGCTGGAATAGCTCCTGGTCTGAACCATTTAGTTTGTTTGCATCCAATTTAACAGAGCAAGTACTGGTGAGTGCACACACAGATAGCTAGAAAACCGTGATGGGAAAATCCCTAAATGCACCTGTCATGACTAACACTACCTCCCTGAATTATGGACTGTGCCTTTAAGCCACTGCACATCCCTGTGTGTGTTTGAGGGGCATTTTACACCAGTTTTGTCCAACTTTTAACAGCTACGTTCCATAGTTTGGTCCTCACGCACCCAGATTGCTCGGCGAGGCTTTTTCTCATGGCGAAGCCTCTGAATTATTCACCCAGAGCAGCGCGCTCCCATGGTGAATCACATCGCCACCGCTGACCTCAATACAAACTTTTATCTCTTCCCCCCTCTCTCTCTCCCTCTCTCTTCCTCTCTCTCTCTCTCCCTCTTTCTTTCTCTCTCTCTTCCTCTCTCTCCTTTTCTTCCCCTCTCTCTCCCTCTCTCCCTCTCTCTCTCTCCCCCCTCTCTCTCTCCCTCTCTCCTCTCTCTCTCTCTCTCTCTCTCTCTCTCTTGTTTTCACTAATTACAGTCACCAATTAGAGTTAATTATTGTCAACGAGCTACCCCCCGCCCCCCACCCCTCCATGTCTGTGTCTTCTCTCTGCCATGGAGCAATATGATTTCAGCCCACAAAAGGGGCACTGTGTCTGGATTCCCTGGCCACCACACAGGACACATACTTCTCTTGGTTCCACTGGGATAGTTAGCAGGCCTCTCACAGGTCCTGCTTGGGTGGTCTGCCGCCGGTTCATTCCATGAAAGTGAAACAAAATGTATGTTGGGGAAAATGTGAATGGGTGAATGGGAATTAGTAGATGAACTGTGTCTGAAGTAGATAGAGACAGATGAATTGAAGAATCTTGGAATGCAAGATTTATTGTAACAACTTTTTTATATATATATATATATATATATATATATATATATATATATATATATATATATATATATATATATATATATAAATTAAAAAGCCCTGTGTCACTAAGGTCAAACTGTATGTCCTGAGTATGAAATTTGGGAAAGAGATGTTAACACTGTACTGTTGCTTGTGTGTGTATGTGTGTGTGTGTGTGTGTGTGTGTGTGTTCACAGCCGGCCCCTGTGGACCAGAAGGAGGACGCTGACTCAGACGAGGAGGGAGGAGGGAAAGGAGAGAAGGCCAAAGCCAAGAGGGAGGTCGGAGAGGCGGAGAAAGAGAAGAAGGAGGCGGAGGAGGGCAAGCCTGACGGAGGAGAGGCGGCGGAGGGAGAGGGAGAGGGAGAGGGGGAGGGGGAGGCCAAAGGAGAAAAGGAGAAGAGCGCAGAGGAGGACGAGGTCAAGCCGGCCAAGGCCCCGCGCCGACCCAGGATCATGCAGTGCAAAGTCACACTGCTGGACGACACTCTCTACGAGTGTGAACTGGATGTAAGAACACAGATGTGGACGTACACACACACACACACACACACACTGTGGTGACCCAGAAATATGCACTACAAAGTCACAGGTCACATTCCTGGACAACGCTCTATATTTTCACGTGTATGCGCACACACACAGACACACCCACACACACAAACCCACACACACACTGTTTTCTGCTGTCCCTGTGCTGACATAACCTACCAGAGCCCATTTGTCCTGATATGAAATGGCTCATAAGAGTGATTGATGTCCCAAGTGAAGGTTGATTTGCCTCTGTGCATAAGAGTAGAGGGCACAGGTCAGGGTGGCCTCACTTGATGCTTTATGCTAATCTGTTTAGCAGGAGTGTTGCATACACATGTGCGCCACAACATATACACCCATTTATGTATAAAAAAACACACACACACACATATACATACACACATACATGCTCTCTCTCATAGACACATACACTCTCTTTTTCTCTCTCTCTCTCTCACACACACACGCACACTTTACATTATTGTCCAGGAGGCATCATTCTAATCTTGCTGTCCCTCCACAGAGAAACGGGTCTGTCCCAAATCCTCTTTATCCATCCGTGCCACACTCATCACTATCATCTTATTTCCTCTCCTGTGGCAACTACATGACCCTGGGCTGCCCTCATGCCCTAGCCTACTGTAGCCAACACACACACACACACACACACACACACACACACACACACACACACACACACACACACACACACATACACACACACACTCACTGATGTACTCTAAAACACACACTGTCATACAATAAGCTCCGAAAATTGAGCCATTCCAGACACTGGTATTACACACACACACACACACACACACATACAGATGTGGACGCGCACACACACACTCACACAGATGTTGCCTTTGTGACTGGGGACCAGAGGCACTTCAGAAAATGTATTTACTGCTTAATGATGAAGTGACTTCGATGAGACACTCTCACACATACACACACACACACACACACACACACATTGTACTATTTTTCACTGTTGCCTTTCAATTACCTTTCAATTACGAATATACACACACACACACACACACACACACACACACACACACACACACACACACACACACACACACACACACACACACACGTCTCCTCATCATTGTGGTCTTTTTAATTAGGGGCTTATTGTGTAGTGGATGTCTAGTGTGTGGTGGTGTGGTGTGTGTGTGTGTATGTCTTTGTGTGTCTAGTGTGTGGTGGTGTGTGTGTGTGTGTGTAAGCGTGTCTAGCGCCACTGAGTGCGTCTCCTCCAGGACCCGAGGGATCCTTCTCCTCTCCTCTCCCCGTGCCAGTGAGCCGCTCCTGGGCCTAATTAACTCCAACGGAGCTGTGGGGTGGAGGGAGTCTGGGATGATCTGGAGTCATCACTTCTGCTTTGCTTTGCTCTTTTTGGGGTCTGGGGCAGGTGGCTGAACTTTTAAGTCGTTCGCTGGTGACTCATTTGTCGCCTGTCCTAGACTGTCTAGTAGAGTTCTCTCTTTCTCTTTCCCTTTTTTCTCTCTTTCTTACATTCTCTCTGTCTCTGTTCCCCCCCTCTCTCTGTCTTTCTCTGTCTCTTTTTTATTCTCTCCCTTTCTTTCTGTGGGCTTTTGTCCCAGGGAGCACACACAACATATACAAAATGTACCATTTACTTATCTGCGGCTGATAAATTCATACATGCAAATTCTGTGTGTGTGTGTGTGTTTGTGTATGTGTGTGTGTGTGTGTGTGTGTGTGTGTGTGTGTGTAGAAACATGCCAAAGGCCAGGAGCTGTTCACAAAAGTGTGTGACCACCTCAACCTGCTGGAAAGAGAC
This sequence comes from Alosa alosa, assembly GCF_017589495.1. Taxonomy (NCBI): domain Eukaryota; kingdom Metazoa; phylum Chordata; class Actinopteri; order Clupeiformes; family Clupeidae; genus Alosa; species Alosa alosa. The sequence goes on from NC_063208.1 coordinate 27,705,784, forward strand.
TATTATGGTGTGGCTATCTGGGAAACGCCCACTATGAAGGTATTCTAATTCTATTTTGTTCTATTCGTTTGTGTCACATGATGTATCTGTAGCTTTGCGCCCCGCTTAGCCACTCAGTGGTCACAACAGCTGACCGTCTGACAGCTAACAGCTGATAAGCCCCCACAAACTGCTCCCATAAAGTCACAATCGCCTTGTTTCCCTTCCCTTCATGTTCTTTCAATGAGTATAAACCATGGAGTGTATAAAATATGTATAAACACATCTGACATTAAAGAACATTATCCAGATTAATGACAGCTAGCTACTGTATGACACTAAAATGAGTGGTAGCTGTTAGCCACTTAGCTAACAACTCGCTACTACATGTACCTAGTCAGAGTAAACTACCACCAAAATAATATATTTGAATTGTTTTTACATAATGCTTACATTTCCAATGATTAAATATAAATCCTTGGTGGCCAGGTGCCGCACTTTCATGTTTTTGACCCATCCAGCCACAGCATATTGATAAGCATCAGTGGAGAGCCGGGACAGTTGAAACACTTTTTAAAGGACAATTCCGGCGCAAAATGAACCTAGGGATTAATAACACATGTGTAACGAGTTCGACCGTTCACTGGGATTTGTTTTCATGCTAGTCGAATGTGACCAGTTTTATTGCAAACCGCTAATTAGCGTTTAACGCTAGCCTTCGGGGCACACGTACAGTAAAAAGAAATCGCTATTTCTATACCACTAACAAGGCTCAAAATAGCACCACACTTACACAGTATCATAATGAGGGTCTCTACATGTAAACCGAAGCATTGAGAACTTTGTAAGTGTACCTGGCAGTTTATTAAAAAGAAACACATTACCGTTCACGTCTGGTTCACACCCCTCGTGAATATGGCGGCATTCAGAGGCGGACAGAGTACACAGCTTCATTACTTGAGTAAAAGTACAGATACCCTTTGCTAAATTTTACTCAAGTACAAGTAAAAGTACAACAGTCAGATGTCTACTTAAGTAAAAGTACTTGTTTTTAAAAGTACTTGAGTATCAAGAGTACAAGAGTAGCATAGTACATACAGTTATGAAAAATGTTTATGTTAATACCTTGGAGAATGTAAAATGAATTTGAAGTAAAATCATTAAAAGTCATTTTCATCTTTTTACCATGTTGCCAGGGATGGGCAGTATTTCTAATACATGAATTTAAAATACGTATTTCAAATACAAAATACTAAAAACTATCATTAACTTGTTCAGAAAATTGAAATAGTCTGGTGAGGTGGGGCCACAGGTTGGCACATTGCCGGGATGGACCTGCTGCGTCTTCATCCATTGATTCGTCCATGGTTTCGTCTTATCTAAATCTGACCATGGAGTTGACTTTGGCGAAAAGCCAGTATCGGGTACTCACAGTTATGGATAGAAATGTAGTGGAGTAAAGAGTACAATATTTGCCTCTCAAATGTACTTGAGGAAAGTCATGAGTACTCCCCAAAAATGATACTCGAGTAAAGTACAGATCCCTCAAAATTGTACTCAAGTACTGTACTCAAGTAAATGTACTCCGTTACTGTCCGGCTCTGGCGGCATTCTATTTGATAGTGACGTAGGTGGCACCTATGAATAGAGTCCCGAAGTGTGACGTAGCGTTTCCATGACAGCAGAATCACTGAATCTAAACAAACTTTCGAAGTGGCAAAAATAGCATTGAATTTAGACATGTGGCATCATTTATAGCAAATAAAAATAAATATATCCATTTAAACTTGTTTTACCTGCTAGGCAGCAGCTTAGCCACATAACACGGATTCCCTGGCAGGTGTAATAGAAAGAAACAAAATTCCAGTGGATATTTCACGTCTTCTCAAAGACTGGCGGCTGTTAAGAGCGACGTTTTTTGCCAAAAAAATAAAGCCAAAACACGTCCGTGAATTTAAGGATTTTAACCGCATGCTGTGAAGTTACATGCAGTTCTCTTTTACGGAGGAAACCCATGCTAAAATAAAACTCTGTAGTCACGAATTTGATCGTGTTGGTATTAATATATGTTGTAGTATGTGATTCCTACAGTGTAAAAAAATATACTAACGTCTTAGAAACGTTATCATTATTGAAATAGATTAAGAAAGCCACCGCTATGGCGATTTCAATGGTTAGATTGATTTGTTTAGATCCAGTGAAATTGCTGCCTTGGCAACGCTACGTCATGGCTTCGGGACTCTATTATATTATATTCTATTCTGTTCTCTTCTATTCTTTTCTATTCTATTCTATTCTATTGTGCTCTGTTCTAATTCTATTCTGCTCTGCTCTGCTCTATTCTATTCTGCCCTATTCTATTCTGTTCTATTCTATTCTATTCTATTCTATTCTATTCTACCTTATTCTATTCTGTTCTGTTCTGTTCTATTCTGCCCTATTCTATTCTGCTTTATTCTATTCTATTCTATTCTATTATATTCTATTCTGTTCTGTTCTGTTCTGTTCTATTCTATTCTATTCTATTCTGCTCTATTCCAGAGCCATATAAAGGTAACAAGTTGTAACGCATGCACAATGCTCATCTAGGCTATGGATTTAAGTTGCTTAAAAAGGCAGCAAAAGTGGGATATAGTGCAACTGCTTCCCCAAAACAATTCCTCCATATTGTTGGTAACTGTCAGGGAATTTAACCCCAACATATAGATACAAGAACCACAACATGTAGTATGGCTTTGCCCACAAACTCTGGTACCAAGAGGAGAGCCTGCTAATGTAAGGAAGAATTCCTCACACCATCAGTCTCTGACTCTGCAGCCCAAAAGCTGTGTCTTTTATTGTACAGATGCACACAGAAAATAGGAAGCAAGACATAGCGACTTCATTGTGACATACTCTTATCTCACCCACACACACACACAGACAGCGTGCAGGTCTGTCTAGATGCACACTTAACTTGTACTCTCTGTTCTTAGAACTCAGCACAACAACATTTAACTTGAACTCTCTGTTCTTAGAACTCAGCACAACAATATTTCTGCTTACACAAATGGTTACAATGATAATTTAAAACAGGGTTCTCAAGTCTTGCGCAATGGGCTCACACGCCACACCTTGCATTTCTCACGCAGAAATATTACTAGGGATGTCAAGGTATCTGCATAATTAGTAGCCTAGAGGAGACGCAGGGATACAAGAGGATTTCTCGCAGGGTTCAGAACTAGCGCACCACTCACCAGACATAAGACAGATAAATAGCCACCGACATCCAATCAAAAAATAGGCTATTCGTTGTATCCGGGTAAAATTCCAAAATAGCACATTCCCTCCCTACAACCACGTTATGCTTGTGTGGGGTTACACGTTTAAGATTTCAAAACTGTACCATTCTTTTTATTCAGAAATTCAACTGTCTGTCATTTGGTAAACCATTATGGCACTTTACAGGGTGTGTAAATCAAGCCTTTTCCCGAGCGTTTGGCCTATCCTACTTTAAGGCAAAATTATTTCTTATCTATAAACTAAACTAAACTGTCGGTCATTAAGAAAACATATTGATTGTGTCATTATAGCTTTGTGTAACCCAGACATCAGCAACGTTCATTTTACACGACCAATCACTCACCGTGGCTGCCTGCACTTTCCCTGTCGTCCGCGGCTGCAACTTTCGCGACTCGTTTGTGCTTTTTTAGCCCGTGTTCATCAGGTCCCGGACACCGCCTGAGCCTCCATGGACCATGTCAACAATGAATGAAAATTGGCTTATTATTAACGAGTGTTATCAATTTGAGCGAGTGCTACACATACATTTTTTTCTAAAGATACAGGACTGCTGCAGACAATGACCTGCCAACCACCATAATGTAATAGCAACCCAAGATAATGAACTCGCTGTCCAAAAAAAAATGGTCTCGGCATGCACATGCTTAGTCCAATGGTATAGTGACAATATAGGCTATTCAAGTGAATAAGCAATAGCCTAATAAATAAAATATTTGTCTCACTCAGTACATATACATCTCGTAAATTGGTAAGCCACAGAATATCCCAGCGTCACGATTATTATATTTCAAGATTCCAATTATCCCACGTAAATATGAAAAGTTATTTCTACTGACATGCTTCCTGGTGACATAAAAACACAAATGTTTTTTCTTGATAAGGCTGACATAAGAGACATAGGCTATGCATTATACTTTCCAAGATGGGTACAAATCCCTGACTGTCCTGAAAAATAAACAAAAACAAGATATAGGATGTATAGATTACAATGACAAATTCAAGGTCTCAAAGGGTTAATGCTTCTTTCCAATTTTATTTTTAATTAGTGAGTGTAGTCTATTCTATTCTATTCTATTCTATTCTATTCTGCTCTATTCTATTCTATTCTATTCTATTCTATTCTATTCTATTCTGCTCTATTCTATTCTATTCTATTCTATTCTATTCTATTCTGCTCTATTCTATTCTATTCTGCTTTATTCTCTATTCTATTGAATTATTTTCTGCCACTGTTTATTTCTGTTCTCTACTTTTCATACATACTATGTAATTAGTGTACTATACATGCATGTTGTGCAGTGAAATGTACTGAGCATGCCATAGGAATACAGCATGACATAAAATACCTGCTTATTGTATGCAGTGTGACATAAAAGATCTGCTTAAGGTATACATTTTGCCTTACAGACCTGGCTGGACTTCACCAAGGAGATTCGGAGGCAGGTGCCAGGTGAGTGAGATTCTATCTTGTTGGTGAGATTATACAGCCTGCTTATAATGTTCTTGTCAGTGGAAGTGTGTGTTTTTCCACATTGCATTGTGATTGTATTATATATTGAGCAGGTGTTTTGAGTTTTCTTTTAATGTATATTACAAACTTGATCAGAGGTCCAATATACACATAAATAACAAACAAACAAACAAACAATAAGCATTGTGAATGTGTATGTGTTTGTGTTTGTGTGTGTGTGTGTGTGTGTGTGTGTGTGTGTGTGTGTGTGTGTATCAGGGACCGACTATGACTTCACCTTCAATGTGAAGTTCTACCCCCCCGATCCTGCCCAGCTATCTGAAGACATCACAAGGTGGTGTTCACCTCCAGAGTCTGAGCATGAGCCTTTCTTCACTTTAACTAGCTCATTCACTCTCTTTCTTTCTCTTTGCTAGAACTGTCTTTTTCTGTGTGCTCCATGTCCGTCTTTTTTATGCATGTCTCCATCTCCATAATTCCATTTCTCTTCTCTCTCTCTCTCTCTCCTCTCTCTCTCTCTCTCTCTCTCTCTCTCTCTCTCTCTCTCTCTCTCTCTCTCTCTCTCTCTCTCTCTCCCTCTCTCTCATACCTCATCTTTCTCTAATCCTGCCCCGTCAGGTTGTTGACTTCATTAGTGAAATGAAACCCCCTTAACCCCCTGCTGTGGCTTCTCCAAACCCGCATGCACACACACACACACACACACCTTCACACCTTCACATAGACATTCATGTGACGTTCATCGCTCATGCACACACATCCACATATCACACATACAAGCACACATGCACATACATACATACACACCTTCATACACACACTTACATAGACAACCAATTTCATTTTTATTTCTGCTTGTAGCTTTATCGATCCCTTCTCTTCCTCTCTCTTCCCTCTCTCTCTCTCTCTCGCTCTCTCTCTTCCTCTCTGACCTATGGATATGCCCTTTGAACTTTGACCCCTGACCTCCCTCCCCTCCAGGTACTTCCTGTGTCTGCAGCTGCGTAAGGACATCCAGGCGAGCCGGCTGCCGTGCTCGTTTGTGACGCTGGCACTGCTGGGCTCGTACGCGCTGCAGTCGGAGCTGGGCGAGTACGACGCCCGAGGTGCACGCGCCCGACTACGCCAAGGACCTCAAGCTGGCGCCCGGCCAGAGCAAGGAGCTGGAGGAGAAGATCATGGAGCTGCACCGCACCTACAGGTCAGAGGGACAGGGACAGACACACACACATTTACACAAACATACACACACACACACACACACACACACATTTATACAAACATACACTCACACTCACACACACACACACATTTACACACACCACATGTACACAAACATACACTCTCACACACACACACACATTTACACAAACATACAATCTCACACACACACACACACACACACACACACACACACACACACACACACATTTACACACACATACACACACACACACACATTTACACAAACATACAATCTCACACACACACACACACACACACACACACACACACACACACACACACACACACACACACACACATTTACACAAACATACACTCTCATACAGACATACACACACACACACACTCTCATGCGAAGCAAAGCTCTCATGCTAATGAGCCCCACTGTGTCCCCACAGGTCCATGAGTCCGGCCCAGGCTGATATGATGTTCCTGGAGAACGCCAAGAAGCTCTCCATGTACGGGGTGGACCTGCACCAGGCTAAGGGTGTGTGTGTGTGTGTGTTTGTGTTTTGTAGTAGTAGCGCAAGTAGTTGTAGTAGTTGAAGAATTCATTTTAAATGAATATGCAAACCAACTCTCTTGCTGGCATATGAATGTGTTTTTTAATACAGTTATTTGATCATTATTGATATTCATTTTGTACTGAACTCCATCCCACATGCATTGATTTCAGCTGTGTCCTGAGCTTGTTTACATCCTGACTTCTTACCTCTTTCCTGTCGAGTCCATCAGCTGGGTGTGCGTGTGTGTGTGTGTGTGTGGGTGTGTGTGTGTGTGTGTGGTATCAGTGCATCAGCTGTGTGTGTGTGTGTGTGTGTGTGTGTATCAGTGCATCAGCTGGGTGTGTGTGTGTGGTATCAGTGCATTAGCGCCGCTGTGCTAGAGGGCGCCTGCAATGTCACAGTGCGGCCGCTAATTCATAAATAGGGACACAGAGGAGCCTGTAGTGTGCTGTGCAACAGGGCCGGCTGCCTGCTCTGACCTGATATATTCATGACCTCTGAACTACCACACATGCACACAGTCTCTCACACACACACACACACAGACACACACAGCTGACCTGTGTGTGTGTGGTAATGTGCATGCTCCCACCCAGATTATGTTCAGTGTCAGGTGATCGCACTGTAAGCGCTCTGTGATGGGGCAATGGGTGTAGTCAGTGTGTACGTGAGCGAGAACACGCGAGAGCACCAGAGCTCATCAGGCTCCACTCCCGCTAGCTCTCCATCCCTCCCTGGCACTGTGCCGTGTGTGTTTTTATCTCTGAAAGGTGTGTGTGTGTTTGTGTGTGTGTGTGTGTGTGTGTGTGTGTGTGTGTGTGTGAGGCTCATGGTTTTCCAAAAAGGATCCACACATGTGCCACGCAGATTTTAGTTGCAGAACCAGGTCAATCTAAATGCATCCAACTAGGGATTTGAATGAAATATGGAATTTATCAGGTTTAGAAGTAAGTTAGGTTTGTGATGACCCCTAGTGGAGAGTCCCTTTCACTGCAGTCATTTAATTCCAGTGGAACCTTACTGTCTTACTGTTGTTCCGGTTTTTCTCAGTCGCTTGGTGCATTGTTTCTCAAAACAATTAGTGCAAACTGCAGTGCATAGTGGATAACCTTATCTTGCTCAAAATGCTTAGTTTATACCTCAAAAGCAAATATGTATGCTAATAAAACGGTCAGTGCAATCAAAATGACAAGACATGATGCCATTGTTTATGTCAAGATAGATGAACTGTTTTGTCTTGTTGTCAATGTGACTCTGTAAGTATTTTCTAATGAGCAATGCGCAAGGCAGAACTATTTTCTATTTCAGAAACAAAGTTGCACATTAATGTGTGTGGAGGGGGGTTGATTGCAAAAAAAAAAAATGCAGTTTTTACTGTTGACAGTCAGACATTGTGACAGCAATGTGCAAATGAAAAATGACCAATATACCGTAAAATACCCCTTGGTCGCATCTCAAGTCAAGTCAAGTCACTTATATAGCACATTTAAAAACAACAGGAGTTGACCCAAAGTGCTTTACATGGCAATGAGAGGTTAGGCAACAGTTGAAACATAAAAAGGGGCCCAGGGATATACAGGTCTGACTAAAAAAAAAAATGTATAAAAAAGTAAAGAAAAATAATATTACTATATATATATATCTTTCTATACATCTCAACGTTCCTGTCTGTCAGGTTACATATATTTATATATGCTAGACAGACTATGACATCTAGTTATGACAACTAGTTCAACACATTTGCATGTAATGACACAAGCAATATGCGATAAATAAGGCCAATTTGTTTTATGGGGTAGGACTATTCAGCAGGGAACCAGTATAGTGCATTTTGACCAACATAAAGACATTTGTACAAAATCAGTTGCATAGATGTACGAAAGCATTGCTATTTGTTCAAGATGGGGAGAAACTGCTTCAATGATGTACACAAGTGATAAGATGATATGGAGTTTGAACAAACAGTTTTGAGAATTACCATTCTGATCTGAGAAATGAGCCAAAGCAACTGAGAAAAACTGTATTAGATGTAGATTCAAGGTCACAGATTTAGACTCCAGATTTAGACACCATAAGCAGAGAGAACTGAAATGAAAGTAGGACTGTAACGTAATGGCAGATCATCAGTCATGTTAGTTCATCATGCACCCCCCCTCTCTCTCTCCCTCTGTCTGTCTCTCTCTCGTGTGTGTGTGTGTGCTGTAGGATCTGGACGGGGTGGACATCATGCTGGGCGTGTGCTCCAGTGGTCTGATGGTGTATAAGGACAAGCTGCGGATCAACCGCTTCCCCTGGCCCAAGGTGCTCAAGGTCTCCTACAAACGCAGCAGCTTCTTCATCAAGATACGCCCCTCAGAGGTACACACACACATACACACACACACACACACACACACATATATATACACACTTCACTCATTGAAATTGACACAATTTCACATATGAAATTCAGATGTGCACACACATACACATGTTTCAAAACAGCAAAAAAACATGTGTATCTTTAACCACACAGCTACATACACCCCAAACATACACTTTGAGATACAAACCCACACATGCACACTGATACACAAAATACAGCAGTGTTTTGAATAGACTCTTAGCTATGCACACACACACACACACACACACACACACACACACACACACACACACTTACCCAGTAGGTACAGTATGAACTGTTAGTGAACTCTCCCTAGTTTTCTCAGTATGCTCTCATTACTGTGCTTTATGAAACACTCTCTTTTATTAGTGTGTGTGTGTGTGTGTGTGTGTGTGTGTGTGTGCATATGGATTTGTTTTTTTGCTTGGTGAATCACTTGGGTTCAAGTTCAGGACAGGTATGTGTGTGTGTGTGTTTCTGTGTCTGTTGCTGTGGTTACTGACGTTACCGATGCACTGATGTAAATCTGAACTAGAAGTATGTGACCATTTTCATCCCATTGTGTATATTTGTGTGTGTGTGTGTGTGTGTGTGTGTGTGTGTGTGTGCTGGAGCACTATGAGAGCGCCATCGGCTTCAAGCTGCCCAACTACAAAGCCGCCAAGAAACTGTGGAAAGTGTGTGTGGAGCACCACACCTTCTTCAGGTGAGACCACTACACACCTGGAGTGACCTGAGGACACCAAACATCATCACTCTAGCTATTAGTAATAGTTAATACATTTAGTAACACATTAAATATAAACACCGCTTTCTATGTGTGTGTGTGTTTGTATGTGTGTCCGTCTGTAGGCTGACCTCCACAGAAGCGGCCACCACCCCAAGGAAGTTCCTGGCTCTGGGTTCTAAGTTCCGCTACAGTGGACGCACCCAGGCCCAGACGCGCCAGGCCAGTTCCATGATCGACCGCCCCGCGCCCGCCTTCCAACGCTCGTCTAGCAAGAGGGCCTCCCGCAGCCTCGATGGAGGTGTGTGTTTGACTGCTGGATCAGATGGTGTGTGTGTGTGTGTGTGTGTGTGTGTGTGTGTGTGTGTGTGTTTGTATGTGTATCTTTGCAAGAACATGTCCATTACTGTGTGAGTGATTGTGGTCCAGTGGCCAGTGTTGTGTTGATAGTGTGTGAGTGATTGTGGTCCAGTGGCCGGTGTTGTGTTGTGTTGTGTTGTATGGGTCCTGCTGGCCTGTGCAACTGGGTGAATGGCTCTCCTCACTAATGCCCTCAGGGCTGTTCTTAGAGTGGACTCTTTCATCAAGCAGCACTATCCCAGGATCTGGCTTCCCCTCCTGCTCATTCTCTGCCTTTATACTTTTTCATCTTGTCTCTTTGCTGTCTTTCTCTCACTCTGGCTTTCTATCTCTTTCTCTCTCTCTCTCTCTCTCTCATCCCTCTCTCTCTCTCTGTGAAGCCGTGGCTCCCTCTGGGAATAGCTCACCCTGTTATGTAACGCGTCCTGAAAACATCTGCTTTCATTTGGCCGGTCAACAGAAGGTGCCTGCCCGCCTGTCTGGGCATCTTCCTGCTGTGACCTAAACCTATACTGTCTATCCCAGACAGTTTTTCTGGGATTTCTTGGGAGTGTCTGAAGTTGCTTTGAGACACTTTTTGATGGGGCTATGCGTGCGTGCATGTGTGCGTTTGTTCATGTGTGCATGCGTGAGAGAGAGACAGAGAGAGAGAGAGAAAGAGAGAAAGAAAGAATGTACATGCGCATCTCAGCATCTGGGTGCAGAAGTGTTTAATCCATGCGGCTCTGCTGTCATGACGACAGGACAGGCCTCCAGCTGTGCTCTTACACTTGCTGGTCCCACTGCAGGAGCTGACTCCAGATCAGCAGGTAGCTCGAAACGCTCAAAGAGCTCACACAAGGCTTTGGCTCATTTCCCGTCTCTCCTCTTTGATTTCTCTCTACCCAAGTGTCTCTCTGAGATGAGAGCAGTGTTCACTCTTCAGTGACATCCTGAACTAGCTATCTGTTTCCTCTTGGTTGCTCCCATAATTCTTTTAATGGTGGCACAGGTTCCCAGTCACAGTTGTGGAAGATGAGGCTGCCACCTTTTCTGCCTATGGGTACCTTGTGAAGATTCTATTTTGAAGATTCAGTATGCACTAATGCTGGTTAAAAAATCTTAATACCCAACCGTTATTGGTATTGGTACAAGCGGCTAGGGTTGGGAACCAAACATCGAAATGACACAAATCTATTCAGAAAATATATATTTTTTTAAATGTAATTTGGTTCTGCCAAAGTTATGTATATCAGTAAGTACACTGTACTTAGAACACTTTATAGGTACTTGATCTTGATTGCAGTTGCCACTAACACATAAAGCATAGAGTTCTTCTGAGCAGGCAGGTCCCCTGTGGCGGTTGGTGTGACTCGGTGTGGCCACTGTCAACAGTGTGTGCCGTGAGGTTTTCAGTCTTTATGAAAGGCTAATGATTCGATGGAGGCCTGTTAATTGCATAAGTATGCTTGGTTAGACGACATTACTGAATCAGATGCATATTGCTCCAAATGTTCTGTTTCTCTCATGTAATGGCAGTCAGGCATGAGAGCTGAGCTGAAATGTTGAGAGAGAGAGAGAGAGAGGGAGAGAGAGAGAGAGAGAGGGAGGGAGAGAGAGGGGGGAGAAGGATTCACCACAGAGCAATACCAAAGCAAACTCAAGTGTTTACTTAATATCTGCAGTTATTTATAGTCAGCAAACAACATAAGAGTAACTTCTCTGGGGAGTGTTTGGACTAAACCAAGCTGGACGAAACCAAGCAAGAGTTACTACCAAATTAATTACTGGGAATAAACAAGGCCAACACATTATGAGGAAATGTGTTTAAAACTGTTTACCCCGTTTTTGATTACAGTGTAACATTTTAGACAGATTTACAGTGTGGCTTGTAAGGGAGGGAGGGCGGGTGTGTCTGTGTGTGTGTGTGTGTGTGTGTGTGTGTGTGTGTGTGTGAGTTTTCCACTGGCCTCACTTCATTTTAAATCCTCATTAACCCTGACATGTCCCTGAACCCATCACCCACAGTACTCTCCCCATCCAGAGGAGGACGTTCCTCTTCACAGAGCTGCAGTTGATCTCCCTGGTGATAGTCATCACACACTGAACGCTGTAGAGTTATTTGTGAGGAAAGCTGTCCATGGCTCTCTGTTGAACCATGAAGAGAGAAGAAACCGCTTGGTCAGCTGAAATGAATGGTATATGCAGAAGACTGAATGATTTGTGACAGACAGAGAAAAAGAATGAAACAAAGAGAGAGAGAGAGAGAGAGAGAGAGAGAGAGAGAGAGAGAGAGAGAGAGAGAGGTTAGTTTTTCACACTGTCTCTTTCTCTCTTTCCTCCTCCTTCTGCTCATCTCTGTCTCTACTCTCCAAAGACAAACACACTCCAGCCCTGTAGTCTGGTCAGGACCTCTGATATGTCAAGTAGGGTCAACACTTTTCCTCCTTGCTCACTGCAAGACACTGCATGGTTTGTCTCGACTGAACTCCATTACGGGTCACTCTTAACAACACACTCTGGTGGAGTAGTAACCTGTGCTCCATGTAAGAGCCCGTTTGTACTTGTCTGACCTGTACTTAGAGAGGGGACCAAAAACAAGGCCCAGCAGGTTTTGCAATTCACAGTGAACACTCATGTATATGAATTCCCAGTTGTTTTTGGGAGGTGCTTTGAACCCTCTGCTTTGCTGGTTATGGATAGAGTTTCTTTGCAAGTATATATATTTAATGTGGGTTTTCATTTGTGTTTTTTGTGGTTTATTCCATAAAGGGTATGTTTAATATCTTATTCCCCCGTCCTGTAAAAAAGAGAACGTTCCTGCCAAAAGGAGGATGCATGCAGTGAGGTTCAGGAGCCTTGATGATGATGGCGGTGACAAGGACGTTTGGTTTGTTCTGTTGGACCGCGTTTCCCACGATGCCCCGGTGCCGACTCCAGCAGCTGCCCGACTTGAGAGTAAGCGGCCGCCATCGCGAGCCAGAAAGTCAACAAGCCATGAGATGAGGGATTGGGTTAGTAATGGCTTCTGACAGCTTCTACCTCTGCGTGCCACAGTAACGTCTCCCCCTAACGCGGGGCCGTCGGCTGGGCAACTAACAGAACGGACGGAAGAGAGAAGGGAGGGGAGGAGGACGGTGGTGATTAAGAAGGACGAAGAGAAGGAGGAGGAGGAGGAGGAGAAGTTTCCAGAAGAAGTGCCACAGATGGCGGGAGATGACTGGTTTGTGCTCCTGGATCGTGCAGCGTCTGTGTCTTACAGCTGGGGGAAATCAGGTACCCCCCCCAAAATATGCCTCTGCTTAGGTAGCAGGTTAGGCCCTGGTCACTGCCTGCTGAGGACCTTGTCCTGTCCAGTGTGACCTGCTACCTCCACTTTGTCACAGCTTTTACTGCTCAGCACGAGTCAATCTAACAGCGTGTAGCTCACTCCTGCCCCCTGCTGGTAACTGCTTTGAGCAGAGCCACTGACAACACTCACCAGCATCTGTGTGAAGCACTGATCCCAACCCGCAGCCATTTCACACTCTCTCTTCCACATACAGGACCTTGCCCTCGTGAGGTCCTCCACTGCACCAGCACCTGGCCCATAATGCTTTGCTTTATGCTGTATGCTGCCTATCTTCATGGCTATCTGTGGCTATCTTGTGTCTCATTTTGATTTGGGTGTCTCTGGCTTGCACTCTCCCTCCCACACAGGCCTCTTTCAAAGCTTGTGCTGATGTGTTGAGGTGTCCCATAGAGCACCCTCTAGTGGTGGTGTTGGGAAGGAGATTAAGTAAAGTCCTAATGCTCTGTGATTAGACATTACTTAAGTGCTTGGATGCTTTTCAGTTGAAAATGGACAAAACTGACCTGTATATTTACTGTATTATAATAATTGCTGCATGAAGGATGCTGTGCACTGGCAATGTTTTAATATTTCATATTTCTTTATCAGTTTCCACATTCAGCCGTCTGCATTTTATCTTCATGAGTTCAACATCTTGTAAGATTTTTTCACTTTATCCTCACTTTTTCTCAAAAAGCAGTACCTCTTGCAGCAAGGGTGGCTTTTTCAAAGAGGTCAAAGGTCATTTGGAAGACCTTAACAACCACTGAGAATGAGGGTGGCTCCCTGGTCCCTGGCTCGTTGGATGACCTCCTGTCCCGCGCCACAAAAGACCTCCTTCTCACCCAGCAGAGCATGGAGCAGCTTCAGCGCCAGTGGCTGGCCGCAGGCACAGGCCTTGGACCGAACCGGGCCTTGAGCCAAACCCCCCAAAACCCTCTCCAGGCCCGGCGGTTGGCCATGTTGGAGCAGGAGGCCCTGGAGCTCCAGAGGGGGCTGGAGATCGCCGGGCGCCAGGCCAGGGAGGAGGCTCTCTCTCTGGGCAGGAGGTTGAGGGCACTCCTGGAGCCTTTAGGGGAAGACCAGGACCTCTGGTTCCTCTTGCTGGAGAAGGATACTCTCAAGGGCGTTGGTTTCTCCACAGGTAGCGTTGCGATGATCACAGCGGGCAGAGAAAGTGCTTTCATATGGCTGGACTCACAACAGTGTCACCAGTGCAAGAACTCTTAATCGGCTTCTAACACACAACTGGCTTTTTGGTGCCTCTTTCGCTCAGGAGCACTCCAGTGTGTCCACACATAGGTAGTTAGCTATGAGGGCTGCGGTCGACAGTGAAAGTGCTTTCAGATGGCTCGACTTAACTGCCCAAACAATTACCATCAACAGTGTAAAGAGAACATGAGCCTTTAATCAGCTTCTAACAAACAAGTGGCTTTTTGGTGCCTTTCTGCAATAATCCAGTGTCCACAGATCAAATGCAAGTGTAAAGAGAACATGAGCCTTTAATCAGCTTCTAACAAACAAGTGGCTTTTTGGTGCCTTTCTGCAAAATCCAGTGTCTCCACAGATAGGATTGCGATGAATGCAAGTGGCAGAGAAAGTGCTTTCAGATGGCTGGACTCACAACAGTGTCACCAGTGCAAGAACTCTTAATCGGCTTCTAACACACAACTGGCTTTTGGTGCCTTTCTGCAATAATCCAGTGTCTCCACAGATAGGATTGCGATGAATGCAAGTGGCAGAGAAAGTGCTTTCAGATGGCTCGACTTAACTGCCCAAACAATTACCATCAACAGTGTAAAGAGAACATGAGCCTTTAATCAGCTTCTAACAAACAAGTGGCTTTTGGTGCCTTTCTGCAATAATCCAGTGTCTCCACAGATAGGATTGCGATGAATGCAAGTGGCAGAGAAAGTGCTTTCAGATGGCTCGACTTAACTGCCCAAACAATTACCATCAACAGTGTAAAGAGAACATGAGCCTTTAATCAGCTTCTAACAAACAAGTGGCTTTTGGTGCCTTTCTGCAATAATCCAGTGTCTCCACAGATAGGATTGCGATGAATGCAAGTGGCAGAGAAAGTGCTTTCAGATGGCTCGACTTAACTGCCCAAACAATTACCATCAACAGTGTAAAGAGAACATGAGCCTTTAATCAGCTTCTAACAAACAAGTGGCTTTTGGTGCCTTTCTGCAATAATCCAGTGTCTCCACAGATAGGATTGCGATGAATGCAAGTGGCAGAGAAAGTGCTTTCAGATGGCTCGACTTAACTGCCCAAACAATTACCATCAACAGTGTAAAGAGAACATGAGCCTTTAATCAGCTTCTAACAAACAAGTGGCTTTTGGTGCCTTTCTGCAATAATCCAGTGTCTCCACAGATAGGATTGCGATGAATGCAAGTGGCAGAGAAAGTGCTTTCAGATGGCTCGACTTAACTGCCCAAACAATTACCATCAACAGTGTAAAGAGAACATGAGCCTTTAATCAGCTTCTAACAAACAAGTGGCTTTTGGTGCCTTTCTGCAATAATCCAGTGTCTCCACAGATGGGATTGCGATGAATGCAGAGTGGCCCAGAGAAAGTGCTTTCAGATGGCTCGACTTAACTGCCCAAACAATTACCATCAACAGTGTAAAGAGAACATGAGCCTTTAATCAGCTTCTAACAAACAAGTGGCTTTTTGGTGCCTTTCTGCAATAATCCAGTGTCTCCACAGATAGGATTGCGATGAATGCAAGTGGCAGAGAAAGTGCTTTCATAT
>NC_063208.1:27726814-27761814 GCF_017589495.1 Alosa alosa
AAGAGCAAGATGTGTGTGTGGTCTTTGATGTGACCACCAGAGTAATGCAGTCTAATGTGTGCTCTAGGTGATTCGGTAAGTGTCCAATTACAGACGATGTACAGACGATACAGATGCAACACACACACACGTGGTCAGCCTTCCCAGTCATGTATTTACTCAGTAATAACACCATCAACAGTCCAACGATGCCGCTGTCTCCATCATCATTGTGAGGTCATTCATTGGCCATCAACATGGAAACCTGTCACTGAAACAAAGAGGGAGGACACACCCACCATAGGAATAGTTCCGCCCACTCATGTTCATGCTGTCTTAACACTTGTGGCCCTTTTGCGTTCATGTCGTGTTGGACCATCCAAAGTCAACATGTGTGTGTTGACCCCCCCTCCCCATACGCATCATTGGTCACCAGTCTCTTGGTCACAATCATCATCCCCTCTACTGGAGTGGCAGTGGAGCTGAGTAGCGTTGCCTAACGCAGACACAGTGCCCAGGGTGGAGGGAGAGACCAGTATGGACTCCCGCCTCACTCGCTCACCCACCTTGCTCAGTCAGTCAGCCGTCTGTGAAATGGTCATGTGACTTCCTAGTTGGCACAACTTTCAAACCTATTAAAAGGCCTGTTACGTGTGAACTTGTCAATTGATGTTCAGAATGAATAAGTAATAATATAATATTAAATGATATGATAATATTAAATAATGCTATATATTGTTAAGTTAATGTCATAACATAGTTATTCATTCCCAGCATTCCAGTTCCCAACTTAGTTTTCAGAATCTGCTAGGACTAGCCTGTAGATCAGTAGCAGTACCAACCTACCCTTAGTGAAAGACCACATTAAGGATTAATTGAGGACATATTGGGCCCAACTGTGACTTCTGAAGGCCTGTGCCATGTGGACAGGAAGGAATGATTGGCGCAGCACAAGACTGTTTCACAGATGGTAGCGATCGGGACAAGGCAGATGTTCTATGTGCCAGCCAGCCAGCCAGGCAGTGGAGTTACTTTGAGTTCTCCTCCAAGCTCTCCCTCCTTGTTCTCTCTCTCCTTCTCTTATGTCCTCTCTCTCTCTCATGTTGTTTTTCTCTTTCATGCCTGGCTCTCAGTGGCTGTGTGAGCGTTGATTACACTCTAGCTCGAAGATGTCCAAGTTCTTTAATGAATAATCAACAGCCTGGAGAGTTGGGCATCTTTTTTCCCTCCTCTCTCTCTCTCTCTCTCTCTCTCTCTCTCTCTCTCTCTTTCTCTCTCACACACTCTCATTTGTAGTGTCCAATTAGGGAACATCACCATTCCTCCTCCAAGGCGTCAAACGTTCTTAGACCCTTAGGATGAGGAAGATGAAGAGGGAGGTGGGGGGTGGTTGGGCATGGAGATGACATACAGCAGCAGCAGCCCTAGAGTAGGAAAACATGGGAGATGGGAGAAGTAAAGAACAGTGAACATGTGCTGGCTCGTCCTTACACGAAGAGAAGAGTGGAAAAATTGAGAGATTTAGAATTCTTAAGAGGAGAGAGGAGAGCTGTATGAACACAAACTATATTGGCCACAAAACTTAAATAGAGAGAGAGAGAGATTAAGATTAGTGAGGAACATACAGTAGATCAGAGAAGCGGAGAAGTGTGATGAGAGATTTACAGTAAAAGCTTCCCCACCATGAAACACTAACTGTGGACCTCAGAGAGAGAGAGAAGAAAGAGAGAGTGAAAGACAGAGGGGATTGGAGGAGAGGTAGAGCAAGAGAAGGCAGAAGCAGATGATTTAAGAGGAGATTTAAGATGTAAACACTCTTGCACAGTGAGAACAGTAGCTGTTTGGAGCTCAGTTGTAGAGGGGAGTTAATAGAGAGGGAAACCGACATGGGAGAGGACCAGAGATGAGCTTTTATTTGAGAAGGGAGAGAGAAGAGCTTTGAGGACACGTTTTGTCTGGCTGGTCCATAGAACATCCCCAGAGACTGGCTTTGGTCTCTGGCTTTCTCTGTGTGTGTGTGTGTGTGTGTGTGTGTGTGCCTCATGATGAAACTGTTTCCCTATGTGGCGCCACTAACCAGAGCCAGCATCCTAACTCCATCCTCATCTGCAGTGAGACGTGTGAGCTGAGCTGAGCTGAGTTTGTGACGGCGTGGAGATAACAAGCTCTTCTCTTCTTCATCCCCTCCCTCTCTGGGCCTGGCTCTTCTCCTCTCCTCTACTTCTTCTCTCTTTGTCCATTGCATCCCTCCATCTTTTCTCCCCTCATGATCTTCTCTCTTTTTTACGTTCCTCCCTCACTTTCTCCTTCTCTTTTACTTTGCTCTCTGTTTGGTTCTTTCTCTCCTCTCTCTTACATCCGTCTCTTCCCTCCATTCTTTCCTGTTCCATTACTTCCTCTACATCTCGCTCCGTTCCCTTTCTTTGTGTGTGTCTCTCCCTATCTCTTTTCCTCCCTCTATCCCACTATCACTCCATCTCTCTCTTCCCCTCTGTCCTTCCCCTCATTCTCTCCTCTCTCTCTATCTGTCTATCCCCTTTCATAAACTCCCTCTTTCTCTGGTCCTCTCTCTTCCTCTCTCTCTCTCTCTCTCTTGGCCTTCTATTTCTCCTTCTCTATCTCTCTATCCCTCTACCTAATCCTCCCTCTTTCTCTGGTCCTCTATCTCTTTCCCTCTCTTTCTTGGCCTTCTCTTCTCTCTCCATCTGTCCATCTCGTGTCCCAGGATGTGGAAAAGACCCAGTCGGAGATCATGCGTCACCACACCAGCATCAGTGAGCTGAAGCGCAGCTTCATGGAGTCGGTGCCGGAGCCGCGGCCCAGCGAGTGGGACAAGCGCCTGTCCACACACTCACCCTTCCGCACCGCCAGCATCAACGGCCAGCTCCAGCCGGGCGCCGACGGAGTGAGTCAAGCAGTTGCACCGCGCCCAGGTGGCAGTCTGTCAAGGGCCGGCCACACACACACACACACACACACACACACACACACACACACACACAGTTATGCACATTCTCACAGACACACACAAACTCTCACAGGCATTGACAAACACACACACACACTGCATGGTCAGTGCTGACAGGGTAAGGGAGACACCGAGTCTCACTGCTCCCGCATTCCTCCTACACAGTACCAGCCAGTACCTGCTGGCTCACACACACACACACACACACACACACACACACACATACACACACACACAGTTGGGCCCCAGTCTCCTTTGCTCTCTCTCCAGAGGCTCAGAGTTCAAAGGTTAACTTACTCAAGTGGTGCCAGTGTCAGCAAGTGTCACATACACTACTAGGTCTTATTTAGATTTATTTACTTATTTGTTTTCTCATTGAGTTTGCTGTGCTTGTGGTTACTGCTTGTTTTGTACTCCCCATTCCCCTAAATCAATCATCGTGTCACCTCAAATTACGATAGCTGAGACACTGTACTACCAGACATCCATCATTGTGAAGTACCTGTGTCAGATCACAGTGTGGCTAAATCAGTCTGGGTAGCTGCCTGCCAGTAAGAGCCACTGGGTTTAGTGATGCATCATCTACTTGACTGCACTGACCAGCCAGTGCCACAAGGGGCACTAAAGCTGAAGCTCTCGGTGCAGGTCACGCTTCTCTGTCATGTCTGGATTGTTTAGAGTCAGTGCTTGCTGGAGGGCAAAAAATTCACTGCCGAGACAAATGATTTGCTGTGCCTCCGTGCGTGAGATGGCTTAAGTGGTGAATTCCTTTTTTCAGCTTATCCGTGAAGTCATGAAATATTACATGAGGCTTCCTTGCCTATTCGTGAAGTCAATAAATATTGCACATGGCTTGTTGTTTCAGTCTCTACCCTTGACTGCATACAGTGCTGATAAAGATGTGTTTGTAGTTATTTCTTCATCTGAAGCACAATCTGTCCCCTGTGTAGCCTACAGTCAGACTGTGGGCATTAATGATCTGAGGTATTTATAAGAGAGGAAGCTATGTCTGTTTTCTAGCTGGTAAATGAAGAGCTCAGATCTGTAAGAGGATCCTATCTGGGTTGAAAGAAGTTCCCTGATGAGATCAAACCATGCGAAAGCCTTGCATTTGCATTGTGCTGACGAATTCCAGGCTTCATACTGTGTGTGTGTGTGTGTGTGTGTGTGTGTGTGTGTGTGTGTGTGTGAAGTGTGTGAATATCTTATGGCTTTTAAGCAGAGTGTGTTTATTAGTGAACCTGATATATCAATCTGAAAGTGTAATGTGTAAACTGTGTGTGTGTGTGAATATCTTATGGCTTTTAAGCAGAGTGTGTTTATTAGTGAATCTGATATATCAATCTGCAAGTGTAATGTGTGTGTGTGTGTGTGTGTGTGTGTGTGTGTGTGTGTGTAAATATCTTTGGTTTTAGGTCTTCTAAGCAGAGCGTGTTTATTAGTGAACCTGATATATCAATCTGCAAGTGTAATGTGTGTGTGTGTGTGTGTGTAAATATCTTTGGTTTTAGGTCTTCTAAGCAGAGCGTGTTTATTAGTGAACCTGATATATCAATCTGCAAGTGTAATGTGTAAACTGTGTGTGTGTGTGTGTGTGTGTGTGTGTGTGTGTGTGTGTGCGCACACAGGTGAGATCATCAACCCACTCTCCCTCGTACAGAGCGGTGGGTGGTGTGTCAGAGGTAAACATACTCTAATCTGCTCTCTACTGCTCGTGACTGCTGTACCTGAGACAGAAACCAGTAATAACATCCACCCAAACAGTACCTAACTTTGGGTCAGATCTGAGGGCTACAGGCCCACTACGCAGCAAGGGTACTGGCTTACTCAGGTCACTTCAGGAGCAACCACTGACCTCAAAACAACTTGTCACTTTAGAAACAAAAGAAAAGTGCCCGGTGCAGTGTTATTATAAAGCCCAAGTGTACTTCTACAGATGACGCAAAATTGTCATATAGTATGTCTGGTTCGTATGACCTTTCCATGTTTTTTTGTGTTTGTACGGATCTTGCATGCTGCCTGTGCAAAACTAGATGTGTACAGTAGTACAAGGCCGTTCCATTAGGTGGAAAGTACGCACACAGATACGCACGACCGTATGGCCGCACAGCATAGCCGTATGCGCGGAAGAATACTCGTCGCTTTGGAGGTCAGTGGTTACTCCTGCAGTTACCTGGATAAGCCAATAACCTTGCTTCACAGCACAGCCCCATGGCCTAAACGAGGGGTCATACTCTCATCAGATCAGGGCCAGATCCGGCGCAGAGTCAGCTACTATCTGGCAACCCAACCAGAGATCCAAACGTGTGTGTGGTGTTTCTTTATGGCTATAAAGAATGGAGGGCGCCATAGTGTGTATGGTTGGTTGGCGGGTTTGGAGGCTTGGCCATGGCTTGGACAGACATCACTCAAGGCAGCACCACTTCCCCATTGAGCTGTACTGCCTGGCCTGGCTGTCCATACAGAATGCACCCCTGAGATAAGAGCCCGCCCCCCTTCTGCTGTTTCTGCTCTCTAAATGGCTGCTGCCAGCTTGGATCCTCTGCTTCATCTGCCAATCGCATGGCTCAATTTATTTATTTAATATTGTAACTGTTAAATTTATTTTGTTTGTTTTTAATCACAAAGCGAATCTGCATGCATTATTATTAACAATCAATGACTATGATCAAATGATCATACTGGAAAAGAACAAAAAACTAAGACTGAAAAGAAAAGTTTTGAAAATATGAATGAAGGAACGGAGGGAGAAAAACAACCAAAACTGACCCCTGGTCCTCCTTTTCATGTCATTGTCTGTCCCCCTTTTTTCTCTCCCTACGTCTTGTCCTTCCACTGGTTGTCTCAATGTTTTATGTTCCTCTCTCCCCCCCCCTTAATTCTCTCTTCACTCTTTTTGACCTTCTCTTTGCCTTCCACTTCCTCAATCTCTCTTCTCAATCTCTCCTGTTGTTATTCTCCTTCTCCTCCTTCTTCTTCTTCTTCTACTCCTTCTTCTTCCTCCTATTCTTCTTCTTCTTCTTCCTCCTATTCTTCTTCTTCTTCTTCTTCTTCTTCCTTCTTCCTCCTATTCTTCTCCTTCCTCTTCTTCTTCTAATCTAAGTCCCGTCCTGTCTCTCAGTCACTTCCATGCTCGCCCCCTTGGCCCCCCTCCCCAATTGCTGTGGTGTGCGAGGAAGATTCTGGAAAGGCCCCGCCCTCTCGGGCATCAGTCATTGAGACTTTTAAAACACAGTTCCACTCACAGACCTGAGACCATGTCCCTCATCACATCGCACACAGGAACATGCTCCCTCATCCATACACTACCAGGCAAAAGATTGGGGTCACTTAGAAATGTCCATTCCACTCTATTATAGACAGAATACAAGCTGAGATCAGTTGCATTGTTTTTTTAATCAGGGCAGCAGTTTGTCAGATTACATTATGTGCTTACATAATTGCAAAAGAGTTCTCCAATGTTCTCTCAGTTAGCCTTTTAAAAATGATATCAGATTAGTAAACAGATGTGCCTTTGGAACATTGGATGAATGGTTGCTGATAATGGGCAATGTAGATATTGCATTAAAGATCAGCCATTTCTTTTCTACAACAGTCGAGAACCCTTTTGCAATTATGTAAGCACATAATGTAATCTGAAAACTGCTGTCCTGAATAAAAAAACAATGCAACTGATCTCAGCTGGTATTCTCTCTATAATGGGGTGGAATGGAAATTTCTAAGTGCCCCCAAACTTTTGACCGGTATTGTATATAAACACACAGACTTTAGTATGAATTTTCAGATTTTAATCAACATACACACTCACACACACACATGCCATTACTTGGCAGGTGTACGGTGTTGTTACTGGAACAGTCACACTTGAGCACACATGCACACCTGGAACAGTCACACTTGAGCACACATGCACACCTGGAACAGTCACCAGTCTTATACTGTATGATAAAGATAATACGGATGAACACACAGCCAACAACCCCAAACATTCACTAGTTCCCTTTCTTGTCTTTGCACTCTTGAAATATTTAAAGAAGCGCCCATTATGGCTAAACAGAAGAGCACATTATACACATAAGAACACACACGCTAACTAAGGATCTTACCTTAAGTAGTTTACTGCCCAAAAAACACATTGACTGATATTGTGAGACTTAGACCATTTCAGACCAGTTGTAATCCAGCTCCAAATCAGATCCAAACCAACTGTAATCAAGATCTAGACCAGATCCAAACAATCTTCAATCCAAATTCAAATCAGATCCAAACCAACTGTAATCAAGATCTAGACCAGATCCAAACAATCTTCAATCCAAATTCAAATCAGATCCAAACCAACTGTAATCCAGATCCTGACCAGATTCAAACCAGATCCAAACAATCTGTAATCCAAATTCAAATCAGATCCAAACCAATTTGTAATCCATATTGAAATCAACTGTAATCCAGATCCAAACCAACTGTAATCCAGATCCAGACCAGCTGTATCATCAGATGTGGATGTATCAGAGATGAGAAGAAGCCTTACCCAGTGGTCGGGCCAGCCCAAACCCAGTGGGTTTTTATGGCATTTCTTTCCCCTCGGTGTTAAAAGACGTTGCACTGCCAATTGGGTTTGCACTACAGGCTCAGTCTGCCAGAAGAAGATGCCTTTGCCAGGGTGTTCTGTTATAGTTGAATGTGCCATAAAAACGTTCCCAGAGCTGAGCTGCGCTAGGCTGGGCTGCGCTGTACTGCTGCTGAAACAGGTGGGGGAGTAGTGGAGTGGGGGGTTTGGTCTGGTCCTGCCACTCACAACAGTTTTCCCTTCCTCATTCAAAAGAACTGCCCCCCCAACACACACACATACACACACACACCCAAGCCTAGAGCTGGAGTTCAAACACTAACTGATTAAACACTTTTTTTAGGGAAGCTTTACATTGCAAGCTTTACAAGACCTCTCCACACCTCCTCCTACTCTGCCTCTCTCCTCCTACTCTCCCATACCCTCCCACTTTCTTCTCTTTCTCCTCCTCCTCTCACCTTCCATCATTCCATCTGTCTCTCTCCACATCTGTTCATTGTCTCTCTGTCTCTCTTGGTCTCCCGTTGCCGGGCGCAGCGAGGGAGGTGCGGCTTGTTGCCGAGGGGCGTGGAGCAGGTAAGGGTCAGGTGGGGACCTGCCCCAGGTGGGCCACCTCTTCCCCACGAGCTGGTGGAGGTTGAGGAGGAGGATGAGGAAGATTATGAGGATGACAGTGATTACGACGATGATGACTACGATGATGGCTATGATGACGATGGGTATTATTACGAAGACGACAGTGAGGAGGAGCTGTTGTCAAGGCGACACACCATCAGGGTGTCAATCCCAGTGCCTGACGGGGAGGAGGAGAGGCGTGTCTCGCCTTGTTTGCTGTATCCCATGATGCTACAGCAGCCAAATGTTTCCTTGTTGTTGTCTGGCCTGATGGTGATGGCCCTCACCATGTGGTGGCTCATCTTTCTATGACACTCAAAGCAGCCAATCCGAGGCCACTGTCAAACTGCTTCCTCCATTACCAGACTCCCAGAGCCAATCAGAGTCACTTTTAGCCCTATTCCCTTCATTTCCAGAGCCAATTAGAACAGTTCTGGGCTTGTCTCACCATCTCACATCTCTCACCCAAGGATCATCACTTACCAGGACTCTTCCTAATGCACACAGACTTACATTGGGGACGGCTGAGGACAATCTGCTGGGATATTTCTCCCAACGCCTCTGACTAGCTCATCTATGGAGTTGCAGAGAGCACCTCTTTATCAGGATATTTTTGAACTATTTTACAAAGAATAGACTATTTTCTTCACTGGATAATTTGACCAAAAGAGTTTGACTATATGGGGGAAAAAAACAATGATCACGCAAATTATGCTCTCTTCCTTTTTCCAAGTGGATTCTTTGGCAGCAGGAAAATTGTTGTCTTTATAGGCCATACCAGAACTGTGTCAGTAGCACGACACACACACATCATAGAATCGCATAAATATCAAAGACTGTGTCGACAGAAGCAGAAACAGATTTGGGCCTGATTTGGGCCAGATCAGGGAGGCCACACTGGCCACGTAACTGAACCGATGCTTCCCAGAGCCAGCTGATGACAGGGACATTGTCTCACCCACTCACAGAATAGAGCTACTGCTGCACTCAACTGCATGACCACTGTGTTTTATGTTCAGGCATGGGCAAGGCTGCCCCTTTAGGACCCACTCTTCTCAAAGAACAAACAAAAGAAAAGAAAAACTACAAATGCTTATTTGAGTTACACTGTAATTGTTTTCCTGTTGGACTTGAATGGCCTTAAACCTGCCTCTGATGTACCTGGTTACCTGTTTACTTGTTTTAACCTGGCCAATTTAACACTGGCCAGTGCCCAACTGTATTAGTGCCACTTAGCCCCGTTCTTTCAACTTGCTTTCAGTTTGCATTGCGGGTTGTTACAATCCGCTGTGTCACTATAGTGAATAACAGAGTGAGAGGGAGAGAGTAGGAGAGAGAGAGAAGAAAGGACAGTGAAAGGATGGAGCTTTGGAATAAATTATACTCGCTGGAACACATTGTACACAACGTGTGAAGTGGGAATCATGAAGTTGGGTGAAACCAAGACAAAAAAAACAAATGAGGGTTGTAAACGGCTTAGGCTGTATGAGTTTACTTCGGGGGTGGTGATGTCAGCTGTCAACACATAGATATGCACTCTGCAGTGCAACGTGCAATGTGTACACACACTAATGCACACACACACACACACACACACACACATACAGTACACACATAGTCACACCCACACACAGACACACACAGACAGACTTGCAAATGGCTTTCTAGTTGTTTGCCATAAGCTATTTAGACAGATACATATGAATGAGAATCTAGCGTTCAGGGATGGTGAATTTGAGGATTATACTGCGAAGCCTCACTAGGATTCAGTCTGCTGTTTGAAAATAAAGTCCAAAACACTTGTATACACATACTATTTGTTTACTCACTTAGAATACCTACAATATTAGAAGCACTTTTGAGGATCTCTTCCACTGGGATTTAGCTTTTTAAAGCTCTTTCTAAAGCTCTATGTGAGTGAGAGCGAGATGGGTCTGGCTTCATTGTGATGCTAGGGTAATACACATTTTGGAGCTGTCAGTTATTTCTTTCCTGCCCCTCAGTGGGAGATAAGAATTAATCCAAAACAACATTTTGTGTCTCTATTTGCCCTTATTATTTGGTGCAAACCATAGAAGTAAACTCTCTAGGGGGGAGTAATGTGGCGTAAGAGGCAGCATCCATGCTACATTCAGAGCTGAGTGCCCTTGAGGACCTGGTTTCAGTTCCAGCCTGCAGCCCGCTCCCTCACATCCTTGTCCCATCTCTCTCCCACTTGTTTCCAGTCCATCTCTGCTGTCTTATGCTGAATAAGAGTCACAAGGCTCTACAAATAAACTGGAAAAAAAGAAGTGAAGCTTTCTACCTACTTTCCCCCATGGTGTGTGTTCAGGCACTGCCTGAAGATAATTGTCCACCTTGGGAAAAGAAGTGACCTAATCACTAGTGTCCTTAAAGGGGTGGTTCAGGATTTTGGACATAAGACCTTATTTCCAAGTAAGCAAGTGTGATATTTATCAGTGGAGACCGTTTTCAGCACGTTTCATCCAGTCCTTCTAATTGCAGAGTTTGCAGGTGCTAGGCTAGCACAAGTCAACGGTATGTGCTAGCCTGCCACTAAAGACAGTCTTACCCACTCCAAAGTACACCTGAGGCAAATTCCAGACAATCGATGTAAATGTCTGTGTTGATAGAATAGTGTAAAAATACAACTACCCTTGCATCGCGTTGCAATAGTTATACTTTGATCCCTAAAGTTGTTAGTCATTTTGCAACTCAGCGGACTGATATTACCAAGGCTACTACTAGGTATCCCCATTGGAGTCGCTTTACTGTTTACTTTTCGGTGGTAGTACTACTAGCGAACAAGTATAATTCCGCGCTGCTAAGAAACTAGTCCCTCAAAATGTAATGCGATCGTTGAAATGCAAGGATAGAATAGCGTTAGAAATAACACTGTCAATACAGACATTTACATCGATAGTCTGGCGTTATAATTTATTTGCCTCGGGTGTACTTTGGAGTGGGTAAGACTGTCTTTAGTGGCAGGCTAGCACATACCGTTGACTTGCGCTAGCCTAGCACCTGCGAACTCTGCAATTAGAAGGACTGGATGAAACGTATTGAAAACGGTCTCCACTGATAAATATCACACTTGCTTACTTGGAAATGAGGTCCTATGTCCAAAATCCTGAACCACCCCTTTAACTTTGACGTAGCATAGGCCCTTTAGCATGACCCCTTTTGTTTGGACATCATGAAATGGTTGGTGTGACTATTGCCAAAGGCCACTAAGTCTCCTCAGCCCAGCAAATACAGAACACGTGCAAATTGATCTGTCTAGTCCGGGTGAAGCGTGAGGATGTGGGGCGGTCAGTGTGAAATTGCTCTCTGAAATGCCTCAGTTCTGGGAATGGCTGCAGGTCCTGTCAAGCTTCAAGCATCAGGTCCACTATGCTCTCAATTCCACTGATTTTTCTCGTTTGTTTCTTTTGTTTTGCATTTTTCAAGCTGTCAGACAGAGTGTGTATTTTTTTTCTGGTGCACTCAATTGGTCTTCACTAATCACTAGGTCTTCACTCTTCCTCCTTCTTCAGAAAATAACACAATACATTGTAACGTTAGGCCATAAAAAGTTTCTCTGTGTCTATTTGGTTCGACTGTTAGATCTGAAATCCAAATTCGTTACTGCGCATACCTTACTCTACTGTTGTATAATCAGAGCCTGTCTCTGCATTCCCTTCACCCATTCCCTAATTAGAAATCCTATCAGAATTGCAGCATTGCATTCTAGTGTGTGCTGCACCCCTTGTTTTTTTTTGGGACGAAAACCGCTCCGCGAGAGGCAAAGAACCTTCCGGGCCTTCTAATTAAGCACGCTGCCTCACAGACAAGCTCGGGGAGAGAGTCTCTCAGCAGTGAAAACACACGTCCAGTGGCACGGCGGCTGTCTCGCCCCTCACTTCTCCTCTTCCTCTCGCTCCGTTATATCTGGAGCCACTGAAAATATCACGTCTATTGACTTAGGGGTGTCAGAACGTGGCCAAATCAAATTCCACTCCCTCTTGGCTCCACGCCCAGAGATGAAAAGATAAATATAAGAAAAAACGCTGCAGAGAGAAAAAAGAAAATTGAAGAAATGAAAGTGATTTATAACGGCTGTGAATTTGCATAATCTGCATATCTAAGGCGGAGAGTGAGTGGGGGAGAGCGCTAGTAATTGCCTGATGAGGGGGTGCCAGTGGGGAGGCCTAGAGGCTTGATGTTGATGCCTGCACCCTGAGAGATCCCCCCACACACGCACCTACACACTCACACACACACTAATAACCCCCCCTCTCCGAAACCCTTTGCAGTGTCAGACACAGTTGTATCCCTGGGGAGAGGGAAGATTAGGCCTATCATCAAGACTCAGTAGTCACTCATGTTGTTGTTTGGACATAGTTTGTACATTGGTCATTTTTGGGGTTAGTAAATTACCTTTTCTACCTTTGCTATGGGGTAAAGATTTATTTTTATGTTTATTTTTCAAAACCTTTCAAGCGTTTACCTAGTGGAGAGAGGGAGGGAGAGAGGGAGGGACAGAAGGAGAGAAAAGTAACCGCACACAACTGGCATCCATTTCCTTGCCACTCTCTTAAACGAAATGGGAATAATGAAAGGAGAGTGCTTTATTGCAGAAGGTTTTATGGAGTAAGTATTCCCTTATGTCTGTAAGTCTTTGCCAAAATATTAAAGCCATTTATGAGAGCTCAGCATTGTTTTTCACCTATAGCATATCTCACTGATTGCTTGCCTTAAGTACCCCTCGGAAAGGTTTATGATAATATTGTTAAGTTAGCCATCAGGAGGGATGTGATCAGTGACCTCCTGGCTCTGACGTAAGACACAGGTGGGTGGAGAGGGTGGGGGACTACAAAAGTAAAACAAGATGGCTCCTCTCACTTAGCTTTCCTGACTCCTCTCTCGCAGTCCCCTGTGGTGAAGACTCAGACAATCACCATCTCTGATGTCACCAACTCCCTCTGCAGGGAGGTGGCCACCAAAGAGGTCCCCATCGTGCATACTGAAACTAAGACCATTACATACGAAGCTGCGCAGGTGAGGGGCATGCTGGGAATTGTAGTCGTATTTACTGATAAGGAATCTGGTCTTAGTCGATGGTAGATTCTAGTTTCATGGGACCAAGAGTAACTTAAGTATTACATGACTTAAGAACACAGTCTGGAGACAACTCATTGAAATTGTGGACCTGAAGCACTCAAGAAGCAAACGCAACAAGGCTACACCTTTAGGGTTTTCCAAGAGTTTAGAACCCAACCTTTCAAATTTCCATCTTCCTTTCAATCCTCCTTTGAGACCACCTTCCGAAGAAGGCATTTGGGTAATTTCAGAAAATCCAAATGTTGTTCATGCCGTCATTGTTTCCACAGGTTCTAAGTCCACATTTTTCTGTGGTTCTCTCCAGATGTATTCCTCTGATGAGTGTGATGACAATGTCTTGACAACTCTGTGAAAATGAACAGCTGTCAAAACCTGGCATTCAATTGTAAAACCACTTACACAACAACTTTTTGCCATTTTCAGTTATTCTGTTCAGGAAAGGACAGACTAATTTTGACAGCTGTTAATTTTCAACAGGTTGTCTTACGATGCGACTGTGCTATGTGACTTACAGTTATTAACTGACCCGATTAGGGTCAGATCTCGTCAAAAGTCAGTCTCGTCATGCTGGTTTCTGTAGCATGGAGGCAGTTCCCGTTAATATCCGAAATATCGATTGAGCTCTGAGTGGAGGACTGTGGGAAATGTAGTGTATTTGACCTTTTGACCTCCAATTGGCTCCTTGTTGCTGATTACACTGCATTCCATTTCACTCCCCTCTTGAAGTCAACAACAGATGCGGTGGCAGAGAGGGATTCTGGGATGCTTTTGAGTGCGCAAACCATCACTTCGGAGACCATCAGCACCACTACCACCACCCAGATCACCAAGGTGAGCCCCACCCGTCAGACAACCACACCCAGGCCCAACTCGGTTCAGCTCAGGTTCCTTCTTCATATACAGAGCCATTAGCATGCCCCATGTAGTCACTAGCGGTGGCACGGTTCATGTAAAAAATCTGAACCATTCGGTTCGGGGCAGGTGTGTATCGTACGGTGTGACTTCGGACAGTTTTTTCCCCTTTCGCGTGAGGAGGTGTAGAGTGCTGCGGGTCACGTATAAGTGGGAGAGATAACGAAGGCAGCCCGGAGTTGGAGGATGTGCCAGTGTCACATAAGTCTGGTGTGTGGGTACATTTTGGATTTAATTTTACCTATGATGACAGCGGAAAGAAAACGGTAGATAGAATTGCGACTGTGTGCAAGCAGCTTACATATATTGGGCCTCATTCACCAAATAGATTCACCAAACACGCCACCCAATGTCAGTAGTAATATATGTTCTTACCTTAACTTTCACGAGTAGAGTCATACCTCTCCGTGGTCGGTGCGATGCACTCAAAACGGCTCTGGTGTAGCGGCTGTGTTAGCATGTTGCTATGCTAAGCGGGCTCAGACGTAGCCAGACGTAGAAGTAATCCACGTTTTCCCGACTTAAATACAGTTGCACGAGTAGTTGATTAAAAATGTCTACGGTCACACAACATGAAACGTGGCGATTTTCCAAGCGAATAAACAGGAGAACTACAATGTGTAGCGCAACAGCACTGGGAGTACTTTGACCTAGCGTAGTAATATCAATTAACACCTAATTGTAGATCCTATCCACCACAGAGTTTAGAATCCATGCTTGATCGACCCCTCAGCCTCCCCCTCCCCTCTGAGCGAGAGAGAGGCACACACACTAGAGATGCACTGATGGGCTATTATTTCAACCATAACTGCATAGCAAAACTTATCATCCATCAGCTATCCATCAGCACCAAAGTTTTTTGACCAATTTTCAAAACCGCACCCACCCACCATCCGCTGGTTGTTTTAATGTAGGCTATATGGGTGATGCAGCGCTGCTGACGTGAGGCTAGAAAGCCCTTGCCTGTTCTAGAAAGACTGATCCAATGCAGCAAATATATTAAAAGGCTAAAGTCGTACATTGGCTATGTTGTAGCCTATCCCCAGTCTCTGTCTTGCAAAACAGTCTCCAAATAAAATGTTGCCTATTCTGCCAGCTTGTGACAATATATCGTCCAAATTGCTTGATTGCATTGCATTCTCCACATTTTTAGCTAAATTTTCATGTACCACATCAGCATTTTTGTTCAGTGAATCTTTTGTAAATTGCTTTACAATAGCGTCGGGCCCTTGTCAGCAGCCTTCGGCTTGCCTCTTGCCACTATTCACTCCTTGTTTTCCGATGTCATTTCTGATTCATCTACAGATGTTTACACACATTCACCTCCCTAAATAGAACCAACTTCACGTTGACTTCAACCTGTGTTATATCCTAGATGAGACTGCCTGGGTTATTTTGTTTCGATATTAGCCTATATATAAAACACATAGTAATTGTAGCCTACCATTCAGGGAATAGGCATTTAAAAGAGAGACAGAGAGTGATATGACTCAGAAATGACATCGGCGATGGCAGTGCGAGACACTCAAGAGCACTCTTATGCACATTTGAGAACTGACTTGCTTGTGCAAAATCAATGGTTATTGCATTTTCATCATATCTGCAGGTGCAAAATATAATATAATTTAAATAACAACTATATATTTTGTCATTTATGATATTTTTGAATAAAATATTATAATTATTAAATAAGTAAATTCCACTATTTTACAAAACATTAAGGTATTTTGAAATAAATAAACAACAAATAACACTTTTTCACTTGTTATACTAACTACTACATATAAAGACTATTTACTGTTCAATTCCTGCAGCAGTGCTTACACTTCGAAGTATGTGTCATATACAGTGATCAAATTGTCTTGCTCATGTAGTGTATAATATACGGTAGAAATGAAAGGTGGTGTCTCAGCCTCAATTTCTGTGCACACAGCCCTGCAGTATCATGCCCTTTTATGGGGATTGACAGGGCTTTTACCTACGCTAATTAAGAACAATTTGCACACCCCGTCAACTGCAGTTTTGTTCTTATCATGAAGAAATGGTATCCATCATGATAAGAACAAAACTGCAAACAATTCTGAGGTTTAAGAACACCTTTGTGAATCTGCTTAAGAGTTTTCGTAGGACCTTCTTAAGAACACAGTTGAGAAAATTCTTAGGAAGATATTGGTGAATGAGGCCCATTGTTTCTGAAGTTCATTTGCTGAACCCTCGTGGCACTTCAGCAACCTAGGCTGTGCGGTCGCAGCCCCTTACTCGCAGTTTCCCAAATATTAACAAAGGAGCCCTCACAAAAACTCTCATGTGTGCATGGGAGACGTGTAGTAGACAAATAATAATTCATTTTACTGTAAGGTAATAACTCCAGATCTCAAAAGCCCTCGAAAATAAAATATATTAAAATGAGTGTCCTCACATTAAAGATCTAATGTTCAGTTTCAGTGAGTAAATAGAGAGAAACTAGAGGAGCGTTCAAAATAGGCAGGCAGGAGAGAAAACGGGCATTTAAAGGGCTGGTCATATGCGGTAGCCTAGAAGCTATCATATATACTGTAGCTTGGGTAGGCTACGCTACTGTATGTGTAGACATAAAATATTCTGTAACATTTCAGTCAATCTTTGTGTGCTAAAAAAGAACAAAGGTTCCTGTAGATGGCAATAACACATTCTACTTTTTTGCCAATGAAATGAAAAGCATGTTGAAATCATCAATGTCTTCACTCTTGCTGTATCAAAATCTCCCCTTTCCTCAGAGATGGTCTCAATGATGGGCTGAAAGTCAAGTCAAATTCTTTCAGTTTGAGCATGGTTACAAGATATAACTATTATAATACTGTAGCCTGAATGGTGGATAATTAAGCTATAGATCATATGTTGAAGTATGATGTTTTTAAAGAAAAGAAAAGAAAAGAAAGAAAAAAAACAAGAACCGTACAGAGCCGAAAACCGTGACCCTAAAACCAGGATACGAGCCGAGTTTGGAAACGGAAAAATACCCGTCTACGTGTGGACATGGCTACGTGTGGACATGGCTATGTGTGGACATGGCTACGTGTGGACATGGCCTAAATCAAGTTTTTGGAATTAATCCATGAAGTGCCACGTTAAAGCCCCTTAGCAGCTGCAAGCATCCTATCACACATCTGCAGACCACATGTTTCCATAACGAGGCCTCTCTTATTAAGACAGACGAATGGCAGCACTGTTAACAGCTTGTTAGTTCAAAACCTCATTGTACCAATGAAAAGGACATGCTGTACCACCAGATTTGGCACTGTGGTGGCAAAGAAATCACAACGTATACGATTCGCCCTTTTGGGCTGTTTATGCTTCTATTGTTTTCCCCCCACTTCTATTTGACTTCCTTTCCTGTCCTCCTCTTCTCCTCAATCTTTCTTTTCTGTCTTTCCCTGTATATCTGTCCGTTCTGTTTCACACTTCAAGCAGACTGTGAAGGGAGGGATTTCGGAGACCCGCATTGAGAAGCGGATTGTCATCACCGGAGACACAGAGATTGACCACGATAAGGTACAGCCCGGACTGGCAAAACTCTAAAAGTTGGGGAGTGTGTGATTTGAAGCTGCTAGCAGGCCACAGTCTTCTACAGGCTGAGGCTGTGTGTGCGCTGAAGATTTGATAGGGCAGCTGAACTAGCTGAACTTGTCACCTTTATCATAACATGAGTGGCTGTGGAGTCATAGAGCTCGGCTGATTTAGTGGAGCACTGAGGACAGATGCATCCACTGGACAGGACAGTTTGTTCTGGAGCGCAACAACTCCACACAGTGTTTTCTTCTGTAACAGCATTTATCTATTATTTTATTATTATTATTATTATTATTATTATTATTATTATTATTATTATTACAGTATTATTGTACAACCTACGCATAATACTATTACCGCAGAATAATTTTAATAATTTTAAATCTTACGTCTTTCTCTCTGCCTGTGTCCCCTCTCTCCCTCTCTCTCTCCTCTCTCTCTCTCTCTCTCTCTCTCTCTCTCCCTCTCTCTCTCAGGCTCTGGCCCGGGCCATAAAGGAGGCAAAGGAGCAGCACCCTGACATGGCCGTGACCAAAGTGGTGGTGCATCAGGAGACAGAGATCACCCCTGAGTAAGAGCATCAGGTTAGACACTGTGCGTGTGTTTGTTTGTGCATGTGTGTGAGTACCTGTTTGTATGTGTTCATATACAGTATATGTATATTGTATAGGCGTGTGTGTGTGTGTGTGTGTGTGTGTGATATTGGTTTTAGTGTGTCTTATTTGCCCTCATCATCATTCATCTTCTCTCCCTCTTTATCCCTTCTGTTTAGATATTCTCTCTCTCTCTCTCTCTCTCTCTCTCTCTCTCTCTCTTCTCTTTTGTCTAGATATTCCCTCTCTCTCTCTCTCTCTCTCTCTCTCTCTCTCTCTCTCTTCTGTCTAGATGTTCGCTCTCTCCATCTCTCTGCCCTTGTCATGCATTCCCAGCCTCACACATACAGTACTTTCAGTTCATCCTTTTCTTTCCTCTCTTTCTTTTTCCCACTCCTCCTTTCTCTCATCCTCTCGTTCACCCCCCTCTTTGGGTGTCTCCCTTTCTTTCCCTCTTTCTTGCCTCTATTCACTCGTTCTCTATGTCTGCCCACTTCTCTTTCTCTCTTTCCCCCACGGACACGAGAGATTATTTGTCTTACACGGTGCTAGACACTACCTGACCCCCATGACTGCCCGCCCAAGCAGATCACTGACTAATCCCCCATGAGGCCGCTGTGCTATTCCCACCAGACCGCCTGGCAGCAGCTCCTGAAAGCCTTAGACCCTGTGTGTGTGTGTGTGTGTGTGTGTGTGTGTGTGTGTGTGTGAATGTGTTAGGACTATACTCTACGGGACTCTATGTAAGAGCTATAGACAGTGCAAGTTTACGTTAAACCTATAGACAATAAAAGTTTGTGTTAGAACTATAATATTCCCTGGGAATCTGTGTTAGAACTATACCCAATGAGTGTCTATGTGAGAGCTATACTATAAAAGTGTCTGTGTTATATTCTATAAGAGTTTATGTGTTAAAGCTATAGCATTAAAAGCCCTATAAATGCCCTATAAGTAGGGATAATGTATAGAGCGCCCGGTCATTACTGGGAAAATAAGTCCCGACAGAGGCGGAACCGGGACTTGACGCCTATTGCGGAGGGTCTTGTTCCGCCTGAAGGAACTTATTTTCACAGTAATGACCGGCGCTCTATACATTATCCCGCTTTATTATACTGCTACTTGCCAAAACGAAATAATAAACTCCCCACGATATGAGTTTAGCCTACATAACCTAGCCTATTTGTTACCGTTCATCATGGCATTTTCTGAGAAACAAATAGTTAAGCACACCTGCCTGCTGAACTTGAATCAAACATTCTTTAGAACACAGCTGATCAACCGTCTGCTTTCACGTTTGAATGAAGTTCCAGTCCTTCCGTAGTGATATGAAGGACATTAATCAGAAGCACAAACCCCGTTGCCATTGACAGCGGTCATTAAATGCTTTGCCGGTGATTTATGTAGATTTAACATAGGCCCGAACGTTGGGAAGGCCCATTCATGTGAATGGAACGTTCTGCAGCACTCTGAAGAGCCGTGTAATAAAGCCCTATAAATGAGTGTGTATTTTATGACCTATAAACCTATTTAGTGTCCCACTCTAGCAGGGAAGGTATAGCCTATAGTGCTGTGGACACTCTGGCAGGGAAGGTATAGCCTATAGTGCTGTGGACACTCTAGCAGGAAAGGTATATACTATAGTGCTGTGGACACTCTGGCAGGGAAGGTATAGCCTATAGTGCTGTGGACACGGCGACGATGAGCCCGGCGCACTCTGCGTTCCACATTGCATTACCAAGACAGCATTGTTCTCAATTACAAGCCAGCACACCAGCGCAGGTGGCAGCAGAGTGCAATGCTGGTGTGCGGAGTTCTACTGAGAACAATGGAATATAATGAAGTAAATGTGGAGCATGGAGTGTGCCACACTCATGTCGGCGCCGGTGTACGTAGCCCTTAAGAGTTTCTGTCATTCTTTATTTGGCCAAAGGAGCTTTAAGAAGAATGCCTTTGAAACCACACTTTAGAAAGAGACACTGTCAGCGCACATACACTTTATCATTCTTGTGTTTCAAAAGGAGTGAAATTGAAAGGTTGTAACTGAAATAGAATGGCTGTTGAAAGCTTAGTTTTTTTTGGCTGAAAAGCAAGCGATGCTAAAAATGATCATCAAGGCACTACATAACAAGCATTTCCCTCTGATGGGCGTGTACATATCAATGTGTTCATGAACTGGACCTTCTGTTTGATGTTCACTGAACTGACCAAAACATGTTATTTATACCAGCAGGGCTAAGACATGTAAAAGTGTAGTGTTGTTCATTTGTCAAGAGTTAGAGAAAAGAGAAGCCATAAGGGTTGATGATGTTCCTCAGAGCCAGCTACATCTGTGTAGACCATTCAAATGGACTGCTCTCAGAGGGCAGTGTCTGGACCTTCTATTTGGTTTGTTTGTTTCTATTTGGGAGAGTGTGAGGTTCTGTGGCATTCCTGTAGTCAGAGAGAGAGAGAGAGGGAGGGGGAGAGAGAGGGAGTGTGAGATAGAGAGAGAGTCTGCCTGCCTCCAGCCTGTTGTCTTCTTGGTTTAAATTTACCGTTAACATCTATTCAGTTGACAGATGCTCTTACCCAAAGTGACTTAGAAGTAAGGTACAGTAAATAACAACCCAAGCAACGCTGTATTAAGGAGAAGCCATAAGTCAAATGCGCCAGTACTCAGTTCATCAGTTTCAAAGATTCGTTTCATCAATCTTAGCCTGATGTAAGGGCCACTGGATGAGCAGTGGACAGATGTGTAAGTGTCCAGGAAGTGGAAAGGGACGAGGAAGTAGGAAAGTCCAAGCTTGGCTATGTGAAGAGCAATGAGACATTTTCATTTTATATAGTCATGGCACTATATAATTATTTATAAATATTGAATTGAATTGAATGTTTGGAGGGGGAAGGGTTTTACAGCTCAGTTTTAGCTTGCGTTTAAAAGCCTGTCTGCATTTCCGCCTCCTCTCCCTCTCCTCTCCTCCTCTCCTCTCCTCCTCTCCCTCGTCTCCTCTCTCGCCACAGACACGCCACCACACACATCAGACGCTCCCACATTAAACACGCTCTTGATGTGCAGCTTCACTAATTAGTATTAGAGAAGTGTTTTTTTTTTTTTTTTAAGTAGGCTGCCACAGTGCTGAGATATCTAGAGCGTGATGGCATCCTCTCTTCTCCTCTTCTCATCATCCTCTCCTCCTCTTCTCCTCTCCTGTCTTCTCCTCTCTTCTTCTCATCTTCTCTACTCTCTCTCCCTCTCCTCCCCTCTCGTCTCCTCCTCTCCTCTCCTCCCTCTTTGTGCTGGGTACATAGTGGCAGCAGCCATTGAGGAACAGGCCTCCTGTGCACAACAAGCAGGATCTAAGTGGCCCGGAAGACTAAACAGCATAATGTAAACAACATGGTGGCACTTCCTCATTAACGGAGGAGAGAGATTTACAAGAGTGACTGGGGAGCAGGGGGTTGGTAGGGAGGCGGGGAGATTGTGTGTGTGTGTGTGTGTGTGTGTGTGTGTGTGTGTGTGTGTGTGTGTTGGTGGAGGGGCTAGTATGAGGCCTTGAGCCAGGCACTGCTGGAGGTTCCCAGTAGGTTGTACTGGACACACTGGTGTGTGTGTGTGAGAGAGAAAGAGAGAGAGAGAGAGTGTGAGTGAGTGAGTGAATGAAATAGAGAAAGAGAGAGTAATGTGAGAGAGTAATGCGTGCATAAGAGACAGAGTGTGTGTGTGTACGAAGACAGACGTTAGCCTATCCTAGTTAAATAAAGCATGAATAAAGAAACATAAGAACATAAGAGTTGGCATGTTATAACAGCATTCTGATGCCACACCAGGACGCCTTCCTCTAACAGCCTCCGGAAACCAGCCAGGCAGCTCTGGCATGGGCCTGGCCCAGCACTGGCCCACAGGCTGTCCGGGCTGAGTCAGTATTTGGGAGGCTGTTTGGACGACCTGCTTCTTCTCCGACCCCCCTCTGTGCTCTCTCTCTCTCCCTCTCTCTCTCTTCCTCTCTGACTCAGTGTGGGTACTGCATGGGCTGTTAGCTGTTAATCCAGTTAGCTTTGGTGGCAAAGGCGAGAGAGAGAAAGAGAGAGAAGTTGCAGAAAGGAGATGAGAAGAGAGGAAGACGAGATGAGAAAGGAGCAGAAAATAGAGAGAGGAACAGAGAGAAGAGAGAGAAGAGGAAAGAGAGAACAGAAGAGGAGAGAGGGAAGGAAAAAGAAGGCAAGAGAAAGGAAAGAGAGAGGAGAGGAGGGCAAGGGGAGCCTGTGGAGGCTCAGTGAGCCATGTGGCTTTAATTGTGGCCATGTTTGTGCAAGGCTCCGTGTGGGCCTGGTGCTGTTTAGCCAGCTGCCAGGGTGGTATGTATACACAGCCCAGACACACACACACACACACACACACACACACATAGCTCCACATACACATACACACACATATGTACACTCACATCCATATGCATCCATACACACATGCATACACACACACACACAAACAAACACATAACTGCACGCATAGATTCACACACACACACACACATACACACACACACACATGTCCATTCACATATATACACATATGGTGATACACACATGCCTACGCACATGCACACAGGCTAGTTCCACTAGATGGATGATAAGTTCCTTCTCTTGTTTCTCTTTTCTCTCCCTCGTTCCTTCTCACTGTTCCTCCATTTAATCTTCTGTTCTCTTTACTTTGGCAGTCTGTTTGCACCAGGACTTTGAATGCATAAAACAGACCCTTTTCCACATAACCACCCACCAAACACACACACACACACACACACACACACACATACTCAGTCATCACTTTCATACACCACAGACACACACACACACACACACTCCCCCTCTTTGTCCACTTTCACTGGCGGTTGTATACATTCTTAAAACGAATGTGTTGAAAACAACACAACTTGAGTTGTTTATAACATATCTTTGTGTCCAGATTTAAATGTGTTGAAAACAACACAACTTTTGTTGTTTTTTAACACATCTCTGTGTCCAGATAGGGACAACAGATTTGTTTTAAGAGTGTACAGTATGTGCTGTTCTCTCCATTTCTCTTCTCTTTACTTTTTTACTCTCCTCATCTCTCCTCTCCCCAACTCTCTATTCTGTCATCTCTTCTCTCCTCTATCCTCTCCTCTCCTCATCTCTCCTCTCCCCACCTCTGCATTCTGTCATCTATTTTCTCCTCCATCCTCTCCTCTCCTCATCTCTCCCCCTCCTCCCTCCATTCTCCATCTTTCTCATCTTCTCCTCTCTTATCTCCTCTCCTCATCTCTCCTCTCCTCCCCTCAACTCTCCATTTTGTCATCTTCTCTCCCTTCTCTTCTCTCCTCTTCTCATCTCTCCTCCCCTTACCTCTCCATTTCTCTCTCCTCTTTTCTCATCTCTTTATGCCTCTCCCTTTCTTCTTTTCTCTTCTCTCCTCTCCTCTCCTCTCCTCTCCTCTCATCTCCTCTCTCGTCTGATGCCTCCATGGGTGTTTGGTGCAGTGCTGTCCACCCCCGGTGTCTGTGTCACCGCAGCGTGCCAAAACTATTCTTATTTTATGATGCTGCCGCCGATACTCTCTAGCCTTTCTCACCTCGCTGTTCACTCTTCATACAGGGAGCCGGCTGACGACAACCCAGAGGGATCGTGAATACCAAGCCAACACACACACTCGCTCTCTCACACACACACACACACACTCCTTCCCTCTCTCTTTTTTCTTATACACTCACACACACACACACACACACACACACACACACACACACACACACACACACACACACTGCCTTCCCTTGGCTTTTACCCCTCTCCCTCACTGATGCTATCACTCCCTTACACTTGGTTACCTCAGAGAGACTCTTCATCTCACGCCCTGACCACTACCCCACCCTTCTTACCACCCCCCTCCCACACACACACACACACACACACACACACACACACACACACACACACACACACACACACACACACTTACACATACGCATAGTAAGTCACCACCATCTTAACCTCCATCCACCTGCACTGCCATGGATAGCCAACAACCAACCCACTGACTACTCACCACCTCCCTGACCTCCGGCCTGACCATCCCAGTCTGCTGCTGAGGACAGAGATCCCCTTTCATCCCGGAGGCCGAGGACCTAACCTAGCTTCCTTGGGACTGCAGCCAAACCATGCAACACCCTCATCACCACCCCTCAATCCCCCCATGACCTTTGACCCCTGGTCAAAGCAACAGTGGCCAGACCCCCAGTATCCCACAATCCCTCTCTCCTCTCCTCTCCTGAACCTCAGCAGACTGACTGCAGACGAATCCCAGATGTCTCCTTGCCAACCTGAGCTGAAGATTCTTTTCTCAATGACAAAAAAAAGGAAAATATTTTTGGATATTTGTTTCATTTAAAAGAAAAATGATAACATTTATATGAGGGAATTTTACAATGAGGTTTCAAATGGGTTTTGTGCAACTTGATGCCATGATAAAATGATGGACTTTTGAGGAAACTTTACTTTTTTCTCTATCGAAAAAGACTACCTTTTTGCATGGCTTTGACGACCAATAGCCAACAGCATTCAGCTATGCTCAGAGGTCTGGTGAACGAGGGCAAAGGATTCTGGGTATTCAATGTCTTTTTATTCTTTTGAAGGTGCAAGGTTTCATAAATCCAAATGTATTTGTTCCATTTTATTGATGACAAAAGTGTAATTTTTGAATTTAATTTTATTTAACTTTAATGTCCTTCTCTATGTGAATGATTATGTCTGTTCGATGGTTTTTGTTGCATAAAAAATGATATGTATTACAGTCAAACATGTCAGGGAGACTGGTACAGTTTTTTCTCATGTTTTAATTGTATGGCTTATTTTGTTGATGATTCATAGATTTTACGATTTTAGTTGTTGCTGTCGTTGTCCTTGTCATGATGATTCTTGGGTGGGGGGCCGTTCAGAGCCATTTCTCTCTTGGGTTTAGGGGGGCAGTGTAGTGAAACTACATTCTATTTTATTTCTACCGTATTTATTTACCATTTTGTCATTTTTGTGTGTGTACTCCAGTATCATAGTTAACCTGCTTTAAAAAATGCAGATATGTATACGTAGTCAGATTTTTTTTTTTTTTTTTTTTTTTTTTTTTTTTTTTTAATTAGATGCAACACAACATTCCAGACACCAGCTACAGGCATTATTTGTGTTCATATTTTCTTTGTTTGTTTTAATCATGAAACAATTGCACTGGCAACTTTTCTGCTGTGCAGTCATTTTCAGTGTATTTCTACTTTTCTACCAGAGGGGGCAATGTGCACTCATACACACAAGCAAGGGGACCTGCAGTGCCCACAGATACACCACACTCTGAAAACCCATGCAGATCTGGTTCATCCAGATAGGCAGAGGTCATTAACATGAAAGAAAGAGCTATTTTAATAATTAATGTGTATCCACCAATCATTATGTCTCATCAAACATGCAACAGTTAATTGATTTTAATTACTCTTCAGTTCCTTTCCACGTGTTATCTGACTCAGGAACAGGCAGTGGCATTATTTCTGCACCAAAGTCAGGGTAGGATCTCTTCCGAGATCAGTCTTACGGTCGGGGATTGATGTCACAGATTTTGATCGTCCCATTTTGACCTCTGACCTTTGTCAACTAAAAGTGCTGTCAGTGAAGCCTTAGGGGGAAACAGCCAGTAAAGTGTCACGTGATTGGCCAGCCCAGCATCTTCTCTCAGTTTGAGCATGTGCGCGTGTGTGTGTTTGTGTGAGTGCACACTGTCCCCTCCAACCAGCTCCATACTCAGCCAAGAACACCCCACCACCCCCCTGCGCATTAACACTTTGTACATTTCTATTTGAAGAGGGGAAAAACTACAAATCAACAAAACAATACAGACAGAGCCAACAGGAAACAAGAAACCTGCTTTTATAGTGCAAATAGTATTCTGTACAGAAAACCAAAGTGTTGTAGGCCTCCCATTGTGTTTGTTTGGACCAACCCCCCTCCCCTCCCCTCCCCTCCTTGTGTTCCTGCATTGGTTTGGGTGGAGGAGAGCAGAGGATCGCAGAGGATCGGTGAGGGGGGATTGTGAGGTCACTTCCTGTCTCTCAGGGTGAGACCTCCGGTACCCCTCTGCTTTTCTCGCCATCGCAGCGAAAGAAAAGAAATGTATAAAGCAAACAGAAAACTGAAAGAGCACCATGCACTGAATAAACACATTTTAGTCACATATGGTTTCCTCGCTGTCTTTGTGACTGGAGCCATCTGCTCTGCTAGGAAGCTGACTTTCCTTCCGTCTGTCTGTCTTACCTCCTCTTCTCTCTTTCTTTCTGTTTTTTCTATTCTATTCGTCCCTGTTTGTACCTATATGGGTGTCTGTCTTCTTTTTTTCTTTCTCTTTGCAAAGGACATTTCTCTCTCTAAAGGATGCCCTGCTGGCAGTAGTCTGCCACTTTGCCCCACACACATACACAATGCCCCGCCTTAAGGTGTGTGTGTGTGTGTCTGCATGTGCTTTTGTGTGTGTGTTTTTGCTTTTGTGTGTGTGAGCAGGTCTGCGCATTTGTGTGTGTGTACATGCCCGCAAGTGTGTGTGTATGTGTGTGTGTGTGTGTGTGCAGGTGCCAGGTGATGGAGCAGATGCCAGGGGAGTGTGAGGCATCCCTGGCATGGGGCCACCGACAGGAGCCCATCTCTGAAGAGCGGAGGCACCAGGGCAGAGTGGAGGGAACACAGGTGCTGTGAGGGGTG
This sequence comes from Alosa alosa, assembly GCF_017589495.1. Classification (NCBI taxonomy): domain Eukaryota; kingdom Metazoa; phylum Chordata; class Actinopteri; order Clupeiformes; family Clupeidae; genus Alosa; species Alosa alosa. The sequence goes on from NC_063208.1 coordinate 27,753,849, forward strand.
AAGAGACACGGAGGGGAGGAGGAGGAGGAGGAAGGGGGGGTTAGGAGGGGAGGGGAGACGGTGAGAGATGGGAAAAGAGCGAAGGGAGAGAGCAGACACCCCACCCAGTCCTGAACCCAGGTGTGCGGGGTACTAAACTAAAGTCTTGCAGCTTGACCGCAATGCCAAAGAGCCAGGCTTGTTTGTATGGCGGTCAGAGCACATACTCAACCATAGTCACGGCACTGCATCACACTGCCCTCTCCTTTGAGAAGCGTCCCTAGGTGCATCACACTGCCCTCTCCTTTGAGAAGCGTCCCTACTGTAGGTGCATCACACTGCCCTCTCCTTTGAGAAGCGTGCCTAGGTGCATCACACTGCCCTCTCCTTTGAGAAGCGTCCCTACTGTAGGTGCATCACACTGCCCTCTCCTTTGAGAAGCGTGCCTAGGTGCTTCCTGCACACTGGCGTCCCTCACACATCCACCAGCTGCACTTCTCCCATCCCCACACACTAGTGCTTAACCCACCTCTGGGGTCCCTCACACAGGAGTCAACCTATCCGGGGGGTCCCTCATACAGCTCACACATTGGGCACACCTCCAATGGCCTCATGGCCAGTTATCCCACTTCCGACACCATATGTAGCAAAGAAAAAGAGCAGTGACCCCAGGTCTCCGGGGAACTAAACCTGCAGCTTGACCACAATGCCAAAGAGCCAGGCTGGTTGGTATGGCAGGCAGAGCGCATACTCGTCTGTAGTTGCGGGCACTCCGTTGCAGGGACACAGATGCTGTAGGGTGGAAACATCAAAAAAAAAAACTTTTATCATCAGTAAAAAAAAAGAAACACAAATGAAGACATACTAAATACCGATGAAGTGAAAGGGGAGAGAGAGGAGAGGAGGATGAAGGGGAAGAAAGGAGAAGCAACTGGAGAGTTGTTGTCAGGTGTGGAAAATGAAGAGAGATTGGAGGAGGAATGGTGGTTGGGGGGGGGATTTAAAGGTGCAGTCATTGATTGTACTACTCACTGCACCTTTAAGAAGCATAACTGTTGGGAGGAGAGGAAAGATGGGAAAAACAGATGAGAGGTGTGGAGGTGTTGATAAAAAGAGATGGCTGTAGAGAGAGAAGAGAGAGATGGGGAATAAGAATGGAGATTGGGGAGGAGTGATTCCTTTTTAATTGAACACTCTAGAGGGCTGGGGTGGGCATTCTGGTCTGGGGGAGAAGAGGTGAGGATTCTCGGAGGACGGTAGCCTGGGTGAACCCAGACAAACCTGTTAGCAGTTTTGAATTTGCTCTGCAGGTTGGTCTGAAAACGCCCATTTGAATCACCAAAAGCCCAGGAATGTGTATTGTCTTTGGAATTGAGTAAGCAACTGCATTTAAAACCTTCCAGAGAGATGTGTTTGCTGGTCTTCTGACGATTTGGTGACTTAAGACTTAAATGCACAAATTCATGTTCAATTTCACTGCTGGTATGCGCCTCTGGAAGTCGTAAAACGGGAAGTTCGGGAAAACAGACCTCAATGGTATCCTTTCCAGACCTGCAGAGCAAATTCACATTTCATGGGGGAATTACTAACAAAGAGCAGCGCTTCATATACTTGATCCTCATCCCATTCCAGTTTACTATCCTTGTACAGAAGTCCTAATAAAAAAGGGAGTGATTGTGGAGAGAGAAGGAGAAGAGGAGTAATGCCCTGGACCCTGGGCTGCTGCTCTAGAGAGAGAGAGAGGGAGGGGAGGCGGAGAAGGAGTGATGAGAATGGGAGGGAGGAGGAGTAGTGAGGAACGAGGAGGAGAGGTGAAGGAGTGATGAGCAAGCGGAGGAGGAGAGAGGGGAGAGTAGGGAGGAGTGACGAGTAGAGAGGAGGAGGAGGGTTGGCACAGGGGTGTGCTGTCTGGACTGGTCTTGACAGCAGCATCACAGATAACACTACTGCTGTCACACAGAGGACACACACACACATACACACTTTCTCAGAGATCTAATCTCACTCTGCCTCTTACACACACAAACACGCACACACACACACACTAAACAAAGATGTAATCACTTCTCTCAATACAAATATCATAGATGCCATCACTTACATAACTTGTCTTTCAGCAGACAACCCCAAAGATCTCATCACTGACTCACACACACACACACACGGTGTAGATCATTAGAGATGACCCCACCCCAAAGCTAATGAATCAACTACACAAACATAATATATACCTCGACAAAGCATGTAGATCTGGGCAACATTTTGGTGTTTATTCAATGTCATTGGGTCTGTGAAACAGGCCAAGGACTTTGTGAACTAACACAAAACCAGAAGAATTTGACATAAATATTTTCAAATATCAGTTTTCTATGACACTTCTATATGCTGTATTTGTTAGTTCAGAAAAGATGTTCATTTTGACTAGCCCAAACCACTATGCATGTAATGCATGAAATCCAGCCAGGCAGTGGGACACAAAACAATCCAACCTTCATATGCTCAATGTCAGCTTCATCTAAGCCGACCTGTGTATATTGTTGTTGGAATAGAGACTGTTTTCTTTGGTAGTGGCTACCACATACCATAACATATTTTACCAGGGGTGTGGAATCGATTGTCTGAGAAAAAGTTCAACGTGGCAAAAAAAAAAAAAACTAAAGTCATCAGATGAATGTACAGTACAGAGGGTGTGATTTGTGAAAACATCAAGGGGGGAGGGTGCTTTTAAAACGTTTGGTAAGCATATGGGTCATTCCGTGTCAAATCAGACAAAATCCAAGGTTACTGCATGGTCTCAGATTTTCCTCAAAGTTTGTCTACCTAATATTTAGGTCCCAAAACTAAGACCTGTAACATATTTTTGTTAAATTCCAATGTTTTCATAAATTTTTTCACCCTTGATTTTGTATCCTGTTTACTCTCAGAAATGCCTTATCTTGGAGGCCTTATCATGTTTGGCCATTAATATCTAGAAAAGTATTATTCCAAGCCTGCTCAAACGTTGTAGGGTGGAAGACAGACATCTCAGTATGATTGGTCATTTAAAAGTTTGCACTGCATGCCCATTAGTTATATATAAGGCCCTAGATATGGAACAAAATGTAAAACTGGTGACACTGAGGGTCTTCTAAACTAATTCTTTGCCTCCACATGACACCATTATTTTGTCTGCAAATACAATAGCCTACTATATTCATGTAGAGCCAATATTTGAGGTCTCTAGAACAAATGCACATGAAGATATTGGTAATGTTTATATGACTAAAATGGTATATAGGGTAGCTAGTAGGAACATAAAATCAGTGTGGAAATAGTTTATAGTCATTTTGTGTAAGTTTTGTGTTACATTGTATAACAATGTGTTTTCATTCTTGGCCCTGAGGCAAAATAATGATTTTGACTCTATTTTTTTACCTATGGTACAACATAGGGACTTTGTACACTAAATGCCCATACTGTATATACACAGAGCTACTTTCACATCGATTTTCAAATGTCTACTAGCTACCCCAGAGGGGCAGCCGTGGCCTACTGGTTAGCGCTTCGGACTAACCGGAGGGTTGCCGGCTCGAACCCCGACCAGTAGGCACAGCACCTCACTGCTCTGCGCCCGCACTGTTGTTGCAGGCAGCTCACTGCGCCGGGATTAGTGTGTGCTTCACCTCACTGTGTGCTGAGTCTGTGTTTGACTAATTCACGGATTGGGATAAATGCAGAGACCAAATTTCCCTCACGGGATCAAAAGAGTATATATACTTACTTATACTTATACATACCATTCAGCCTATGAAAATGACCAAAAAACACAACCTCCCTTTGTTTAATTCTAAACATTTCCAAGCCTATTATATGTGGAGAGATCACCATATTGGTACAATATTAATAAAATATAGTATGACAAGACAAAACTAATGATTGATACCAAAAAGTTTATACTACTCTTTTGCACTTTTTTCCAAATCTATGGCCTTTTAGAAAATCAATGAGAATGCCATGCACACTTTTAATGGTTCAGTCATACTGAGAACATGTTTGTCTTCCACCCTACAAAGTTTGGGCTGCAAACTTGAATAATACTATTATGATATTAATGCCCAAACATTGCTTCCCAAATAATGTGATTTTCAGGCTGTAAATGAATGTAATGTCAAGGGCTGAAAATATCCTGAAGGCATAGGATTTGAACAGAACTATGATTTGAATAAATATGGCCATGGTTTTGGGACCCATTCTTTTTCTTTTTTTTGTGATCAACTGTTTACTGAGTTATATAAACAGGGGGCAATAAGGTTACATGAAATAATAAAAGGATAAAAGGATACATGATATATAAAAGCATACACCTAATTGTGTTAAAAAGAAGAGATTAAAAATGCAAAATGATAAAACAGATATTTACACAGAAAGAGAAAAAAGAGCACTCAACAGCAGCATGTATTTTATACAATGAAGCAACTCATCACACAAGAGGTATGAGATCTTTGACCCTGCATATTAATGCCTCCCATTTATGTAGGGTGGATGGGACCCATTCTTGATATAGACAAGGATTGAGCAAAATCTGAGACGGTGCTGCAACAACCTTATTTGATTTCACACGGAATGACCCCTACTGTATGTCTGTATATTTGCTTAGGATAACACATAGGAGATTGAGCCCTATGTCTGTATATTTTCATAGGACATAGGAGATTGCTGCAGTGTATAGTAATACCCCTTTTTCACATCAAAAAAATCAAATATAGCTCCATTAAGAATGAATGTGGTCTCAAGTCTCAAGGTGTTTCATAGAGCACCAGTGCTAGTGCTTTCCAAACCTTTTGCTTTTGAAAATAAACTGCTGTCTAGGGGATATCGTTGAAAAGACAACAACAGGGGAATGATGTTTAACAGCGGTGTGTGGCACATGGATCTGGCTTTGCCGCAGCCGAGCGATGCTACGCTGCACGTGGTTTATCATGGCAGATCCGGCCTCCCCCGGGGGTCATGAACAAAAGCGTTTCCATCTTTGGCAGAGGACCGGGGAAAAGGGCAAGCCAGAGGTTTGCAGCTCCACTGAGACTTCCCACCACACACACACACACACACACACACACACACACACACATGTGGGCTCTGAGGTGGACGAACTTGGATCTGGCCGACAGGCTAACCAATTAGCCTTACACTGACGAAGTACCCCAGCACGGGACTCTTAATCTACCACCAGTCACCAATTAGCATAGCGCTAAAGGCCAGTCCGCAGACACAGGGCTCGATAACCCACTGCACCATTACTCCTTTTGCAAGTCGATATGGGGTGGCTGGTTTCACTCAAAGGCTTGTCAGCTGGGGTGGACAGGATGAATTGATGATTTAAATAGGGTGCTGGTCATAAATAAACAAGATGTCAGCACAGTCCATGACCGGTCATAACTTACTGTACGCTGAAACAGATGCAAAGCTGGACCTCATGTATCTCAAGGGTGGAGGAGCAGGAGGAGGAGGAGGAGGAGAGATGACTTGTGAGCTTTGCTTTCTCACGCTACATTAAAGTGAGTCTAATAATATTATATTAATACCGTCGACTTCTATAGCGCCTTTCATGGTACCCAAGGTCTAGGCGCCAAGAGTTAGGAAGTGTGTATGGGTTGCGGTTTTGATTGTTAGAATTCATCTATCCTTTCTGGCATTGGAGAGAATGGAAACACCTGGTGGATTTTTGTGAAGTACAGCTTGCTTGTTAAACCTTATGATAATATAACTCTTATGGTGATGCTGAGTATGTGATTTTATGTTTGTTTTACCAATTTATATTTCAATTTAAATGTTATTTCAAATAATAATTGTTTCCTGTCCTTCTTCTTTTCTTCTTCTTCCTCAGCTTAGCTCCAAGCATCTCTGGAAAATTAAGGACAGAAGGGGTTTCTTTTCAAATTCAGCAGCTCCCTTATGGTACTAGACATTTGGAACAAGCACCCCATTCTTTATGCTGCCTTAGGGATGAGGAAGAGAATGTGCCTTACATAGCACTTGAGCCGTTGAGTGATGTGTTGCTTTTAAACAAGATCAAGCTTTGCTGAGGAATTCTTCAAAATTCTGATGTTCAAGGTTTATTTTAGCGTGTGTAGCCTGGGTGCCATTCCGAACTTAGTCCCGCCCACAACATTTGAGGTCGGGAAGTTCGGTCTGGCATTACTCCATTGTGGAGCAAGTATGCTTGCCCTAGATCGGGCGGACCAATCAAATCGGGCTTTACGATGATGGACAGGTGACCAACAGCGCCTGGTCTATCACGTCATCTGAGCACGCTTAGATTAGGCTTATGTTTGAAACAAAAAAGCTGTGGCTAGAAGGATACATGGCTTTTAAGACCCCATATTGAAAATGCATATTATTTAATGAGGTTTTATCACTGAAAACGATTATTTCTGAAAACTTTGGCCAAAGTTGAGATGTGGGAAAACTCTGGTTTAACTTTCATCAAGGGAAAACAGCGCTGTTTCATTGCGACATGTTCCCTCGTTCGTTTGAAATCTCTGATTGACCACCTGTTCGAGGGATTTGCGACAGCCTTTCCCAGTTGTTTAACATGTTTGTAGCATATCAGTGTTCAACAGAATTATTTTTAAAAACGGAGGGGATATAGGATATCAGTTTTTTCCTAATAGCCTACCCTAGGCCTACTACGTATCTCTTAGATTTCGCTAATGAGTGTTGTAGGCTAGGAGTTATTGACGGCACTAACTTTTACAATGGACCAGAAAACAATGTTAAGGCATTTGTGGAGAAGAAGGATGGTTCGTGTGTTTTCTTCCTACACCTCACGGTAAGCTATTTTGTTGCTCTGATTGGTTAGGTCTATCCAATTGAGTGCAGAGGCATTCCCCACCTGTATCGGTTGAAACACGCCCCATAATTACGTCCCAATGGAGCAGTTTCAGACTCATATTCTGACTAGAATTGAGTATGACTGCGTCAGGCTACAGTGTGTGTGGAGTTTTGTAAGATTCCAGTTCCCTCAGATGCACCAGTATCACTAGTAGCACTCTTCTGTTTACGGTACTTGCTTTGTATTTAATGCTGCATAACTCAGGTATAAGGGCAACGCAGAGCAACGGTCAAAGCGGTTATTTTAGCACATTCTGTTGCTATTTCTAGGTCAATATGTTTGAATACTTTAAACAAAAAAAACACACATGACACATACCCCCTTTAAACATTGGCTGCAAAGAGTTAAAGAGAAAAACCCGATGCATACTTGCGTTCCAACAAGAATGCACATTTAATGGTCACCCCTGGCCGATGTTATTGAAAACCTCAAGCATGTAAATGCAAGCGTATGGGAAAACACTAACACTCGAAGTCCGAGCATGCCTAGTAGAACCCAAGTGCACGGAATTTCAAGTGTGTAGCCACAGGCAACGGTTCTGCTGATGTCATCATCTAGAGGTCACAATAGGTCATAGGGGAAAATCTTTTTTCACTAATAGCTTCTCAGCCCTTTACATATCCTGTGCATTCTGCCTTACTGTGCCCCATTGGAGTTAGTATGATTGTAACACTCTTTGATTGGCTAATTCATGTGTGTTACTGTAAGCTAATTGAGATTGATTAGTTCAGTTAGGTATGTGAAGCCAGAATAAATGGAAGGTTTGTGTTTCATGGACCCTTTTGTTTCTGCTTGCAGTCGTCTGCTCCCTTAAGTGCTGGATTTACACACGCGATGCCCTCCATAGACGTGTCACAAGAGCTCATGCACCTTGTTAACCAGAACAACTTGGACAGAATTGTATTTCAGTGTTCCGTGTCTGTGTGTGTGTGTGTGTGTGTGTATGTTCTTGTGTGTGTGTGCGTGTGTGTGTTTGGCCCAAGGGGACCATAGGAGAGAGATGTTCTTAGCGTAGTCCCAGCGCTTGCCAGATAATGCCTGAAATGTAAGCGATGCGTGTTGCCCCGGATACAGTCTGCTTGGTCGATAAATAATGTAATAAAACGATGTTATGCT